>NC_068278.1:26836783-27054283 GCF_025860055.1 Xyrauchen texanus
TATCGGAGTGCATGCGATTCGTGAAAATGTTAAATATACCAATCTGTGTGGCAAATGGGTCTTATTAGAGCAGACGCAATAATGATGGTGATTCCTGAAATATGCTATTCATGCCATATTCTTTATGTTGGCTACACCTCCAAAACACACTTAAAACAGTTAAGCTGAATTATTTTATTGCTATTTTGTGCAAAAATCTAATTCACATTGGCCTATTTATTAACATGACAAAACAAACCTGTAAATAAATTTTTAATAAATTGTTCACAGAAATTGAGCAACGTGACACTCTTTTTGAGATCTGCATTACGACGCAAGTACAGTGACACTCAGCACAATGTTCTGCACTCTTGCGAATGCTCTCATTAAAAACAAAGCTGTCTAATCAGCATAAGAAATCAATTATTTGAACCGCATCTGTGCCTTGTAGAACGGGATCGCTTTAGTTTTGTCGTGTTGCTCATTTTCAGTGTATTTAACATCTACGTTCCAAGCGAGGGTTGCAATATGCAATGAATCCAAAGGTCTTTTTGCTCTTGTTCTACAGCTTATTTTCAAGTGTCACGCGAAGAGAGCTAGAACATAAAGCAAGCATCTGAGTATTCAGACGGTTTAAAACTTGTGCATTAGGATCAGTTGTCTTTACAGAAAGGACGGATGACTAATCTAACTGGCTCTGATTGGCCATTGCCTTTTCATTGCTCAACGGACATGTTAGTGATTGGTTAGAATACTCAACCGCTGCAAAAACATGTTGTAAATATAAACCATTGTTGCAACAGGAGCAGACTTTAATTGAATGCTGTAATCGTCCGTTTTCCCGATTACGTTCGTAATTGCGATTAGTTTTCGATTAATTGCGCAGCCCTACTACCTGACACTATATGCACTGGTGCCTTAAATGCCTCTAAGACCTTTTTTTTATTTTTTTGTTACTATTTACACTGTGGAAATAGCCTATGCCTTCTAATCAGTGCCTATTGTGTATATTTCTATGCATGTCTATATTAATGGGATAACCGTTCGCAAAAGTATAAACAATGCTGAAGTAGAAAAAGACGGAGGAAAATAAATGCTCACACGTGTATTGCTTTGTCAAGTTTTTGGAATATGTTAAAATGAATGGGGTATCTTTGCCTGCCCCATACTTTGAGAAACCTCTGGCTTAAACAATTTGTAAAATTAGCTGCTGAGACACCACACACACACCCACACACCCACACACCTTCTCAAATGTCTCTCACTCTCAATGCTACAGTCAGCAACTGATAGTACAGTTTGCTCATTTAGTGTAGTGTGTCAGAAGTCTATCTGTCTAACGACAAGGACATATATCAGACTCTTTTGCCAACGTTGTCTTTCTGTTGTTTCACAGAAAAAGGCAGAAGAAGCCCATAAGATACTGGAAGGGTTGGGGCCTAAATTGGAACTGGTGAGTACTGTACAAATTGCTTTCTTATGCATGTTTGTGTGTGTGTGTGTGTGTGTGTGTGTGTGTGTGTGTGTGTGTGTGTGTGTGTGTGTGTGTGTGTGTGTGTTTGTGTAACTAGCTAACCTGCAACCCTTCTGTCTCTCTGCAGCCTCTCTATAACCAGCCCTCTGATACTAAAATCTACCATGACAACATTAAGACGTAAGTATATTTTGAGTTCAAGAAGACTGGTCAGATGTGTGGTCTTTCTAATTGATTAGTTATATCACTATTCAATGATTTGGACCTTTGTCAACTTGTTGGTTATTTTGGTTGCGCAGTTCCCTTGATTTTAGTGTGTTATCAGTATCTTTCTATTATAACGAGTAAAGCTTAGCCTTCGCAAAGGAAGATATAATCAGGCCACACAGCGGACATCTTAAAATGGTCTGAATTTATTTGGAATTTTCCCATGGAAGCCAAAATTATTGTGAACCACTCTGAAAACCCTAAAACAAACCAACTGTCATCCAAGTCAAGTCAAGTCAAGTGGTTTTTATTGTCGTTTCAACCATATACAGTTAGTACAGTACACAGCAAAACGAGACAACGTTCCTCCAGGACCATGGTGCTACATAAAAACAACAAAGGACCAACATAGGACCACATGAGACTACACAACGAAATAAAATACCTATATAAAAAACCTATATATATCTATATAAAGTGCACGTGCAAACATGTGCAAAAAGTACAGGACAGTACAACAAATTACTGACAATGAACAGGACAATAGACAGTGCAGCGCCGACCAGTACTCAGTAGTGCAAAAAGATGACAGTTTCTAAAGATGTAAACATAACATACTATGAGATAGTGTTCTATGCACATAGCAGTTATTGAGGTAGCAGACAGTTATAAAGTGACAGTTATTAAAGTGCAACTCAGGACACGTGTGTGTCAAACCAGTCTCTGAGTATTGAGAAGCCTGATGGCTTGGGGAAGAAGCTGTTACACAGTCTGGCCGTGAGGGCCCGAATGCTTCGGTACCTCTTGCCAGACGGGAGGAGGGTAAAGAGTTTGTGTGAGGGGTGTGTGGGGTCAGTCCACAATGCTGGTTGCTTCTATGGATACAGTGTTTTTTGAAAATGTCTTTGATGGAGGGAAGAGAGACCCCAATGATCTTCTCAGCTGTCCTCACTATCCTCTGCAGGGCTTTGCGGTCCGAAACGGTGCAAGTCCCAAACCAGGCAGTGATGCAGCTGCTCAGGATGCTCTCAATAGTCCCTCTATAGAATGTAGTGAGGATGGGGGTTGGGAGATGTGCTTTCCTCAGCCTTCGAAGAAAGTAGAGACGCTGCTGGGCTTTCTTGGTGATAGAGCTGGTGTTGAGGGACCAGGTGAGGTTCTCCGCCAGGTGAACACCAAGGAATTTGGTGCTCTTGACGATCTCCACAGAGGAGCCGTCGATGTTCAGCGGAGTGTGTTCACCTTGTGCTCTCCTAAAGTCAACAACCATCTCTTTTGTTTTGTCGACATTCAGGGACAGGTTGTTGGCTCTACACCAGTTCGTCAGCCGCTGCACCTCCTCTCTGTATGCTGACTCGTTGTTCTTGCTGATGAGACCCACCACGGTCGTGTCATCGGCGAACTTGATGATGTGATTCGAGCTGTGCATTGCTGCACAGTCGTGAGTCAGCAGAGTGAACAGCAGTGGACTGAGCACACAGCCCTGGGGGCCCCAGTGCTCAGTGTGGTGGTGGTGGAGATGCTGTTCCCGATCCGGACTGACTGAGGTCTCCCAGTCAGGAAGTCCAGGATCCAGTTGCAGAGGGAGGTGTCCAGGCCCAGCAGGTTCAGCTTTCCAATCAGGTGCTGGGGAATGATTGTGTTGAATGCTGAGCTGAAATCTATGAACAGCATTCGAACGTATGAGTCCTTATTGTCTAGGTGGGTGAGGGCCAGATGGAGGGTTGTGGTGATGGCATCGTCCGTTGAACGGTTTGAACGATCACGCAAACTGCAGTGGGTCTAGTGAGGGGGCAGCTGGGTCTTAATCTGCCTCATGACGAGCCTCTCGAAGCACTTCATGATGATGGGTGTAAGTGCGACGGGACGGTAGTCGTTGAGGCAGGACACTGAAGACTTCTTTGGCATGGGGATGATGGTGGTGGCCTTGAAGCACGTTGGAACAACGGCGCTGCTCAGAGAGATGTTGAAGATGTCGGTAAGAACATCTGCTAGCTGGTCTGCACATCCTCTGAGCACTCTGCCAGGAATGTTGTCTGGTCCAGCAGCCTTCCGTGGGTTGACTCTACGTAGAGTTTTCCTCACATCTGCCGTGGTAAGACAGAGCACCTGGTCGTTGGGAGGAGGGTGGACTTCCTCGCCATCACGTCGTTCTGCACTTCAAACCGAGCGTAGAAGTCGTTCAGCGCATCTGGAAGGGAGGCATCTTTGTCACAGGCAACTGATGTTGTCCTGTAGTTGGTGATGGCCTGGATGCCCTGCCACATGCGCCGCGTGTCACCGCTGTCCTGGAAGTGACTGTGGATTCTCTGGGCGCATGCGCGCTTTGCCTCTCTGATTGCCCGTGACAGTTTGGCCCTAGCTGTTCTTAGGGCTGCCTTATCGCCTGCTCTGAAGGCGGAGTCTCGGGACCTCAGCAGCGTGCACACCTCCGCAGTCATCCACGGCTTCTGGTTGGAGCGTGTGGTGATGGTCTTGGAGAAAGTGACATCATCAATGCACTTGCTGATGTAGCTGGTCACTGATGCTGTGTATTCCTCCAAGTTGGTAGAATCGCCATATGTTGCTGCCTCCCTGAACATGTGCCAGTCAGTACACTCAAAACAGTCCTGAAGAGCAGAGATGGCTCCTGCTGGCCAGGTTTTCACCTGCTTCTGAAGCGGTTTTGTGCGCCTGACTAGCGGTCTGTATGCTGGAATTAACATAACAGAGATGTGGTCTGAGTAGCGAGGTGGGGCGGGGCTCCGCCCGGCAGCGCCTGGGATGTTTGTGTAAACAAGATCAAGCCGTTAGCCCTCTCGTTGCAAAGTCCACATACTGATGGAATTTAGGGAGCACTGTCTTGAGATTTGCATGGTTGAAATCTCCGGCGACAATAAACAGTCCGTCGGGGTGAGCGTTCTGCAGTTCGCTCATAGCCCCATACAGTTCACAGAGCGCTTCCTTAGTGTTAGCGCTGGGGGGAATGTAAACTCCGGTTATGCAAACATAACCGGAGTCCATAGGCTGACAAAAGCTGTAAGCGAGTGAGACACCATTCGCTATTTTTATTTGTACCATTCGGTGGTTCACCATTCAAAATAAGCAGCCTGAATCTTGCATATTGTATATATGCAAGCTGTTGTTTCTCACATGCATCAACTCAGCTGCATTCTCCAGTGGCTTTCAGACAGCTGATGTTGCATGGCGTGTGGTGAGTCATTTACATAAGGTCAACTCTGACACTGCAACTGGACGACTTGGTGATTGATGACTTGGTTGTGAAAATTAGTTATCTTGCAAGCCCTAGTGTGGGTGGAATGAGGTTCCCCCTTGATTTAAATAATGGTAGTAATGGTCAGACAGATGCAAGCACCCTTGTGTGTGTGTGTGTGTGTGTGTGTGTGCGTGTGTGCGTGTGCGTGTGTGCGTGTGTGTGTGTGCTCCTGAAAATGTGTATTTGTGATTAGCGTTGACGGAAAGCCTGTCTGTGTAGGTTGTTATAGTGAAACTGGAATGCGTTTACACAGGTCAAAGTAGGTCTGTATGTAGTGTGCTGTTGACTCAGACACATGATAGAGTAGGGACATGTGTTTATATGTGCATGATGAGAAAAGCCCTCAATTTTCATTAATCAACAATAGTGACCACCAGAAAATATTAGTTTTCACAAATAGCAACCTGATACAATGCATGTAAAACTTACTACTATGGGGGATGTTTAGACGTGTGATTGTGCTTTCTGCTTGTGACGAAGAAAATGGGAAAAGACACTTAATTAAATAATTTTAGATGTTATAATATGTGCTCAAAAATAGATTGAAGACTCCTAAACTAAGACAGTTATACTCCATGCTTGTTTGTTTTGGGGCAGGCTATTTAGTAATAGTCAGTTATAGTAGCACTTGACCCCTCACACCCTTCAAAAAAAATTTGTAAAGGCGAGAAGTCGATTTTAAATCTATTGAGTAATTTTGTTCATACTTCTATGTGTGGTGTTAGCTGCTTTTATGTGGGAGAATGTAAGCCTGCTGGTTTTTATCGCTTCAGGAACCAAATGATGAGGAAAAAACTGATTCTGTTTTTCAAGAGGAGGAATCATGCACGCAAACAGAGGGTAAGTGTATTTTCTCTTACACTGTGTCTGTGAACATATGTGTTTCAGAAAGTGTTCCTTCATCAGGAGAGGAGTCTAAAGCTGCTGAAAATCTAGAATATGTGTTAAAAAAACTTATCAAATAAAACGATAAAATGCATAAACCCACATTAGTTTCACACCTTATTATTAGCATCATCTAATAATACTCACTGAGCACTTTATTCTGAACACCATGGATTAAATACAATTGTGCAGAGTGGTTATCTGAGTTGCTGTAGCCTTTGTCAGCTCTAACCAGTCTGGCCATTCTCTGTTGACCGCTCTCCTCAACAAAGAGTTTCCTTCCGCAGAACTGTCACTCACTAGATGTTTTTTTTTATTTTTGGCACCATTCTGAGTAAACTTTAGAGACTGATGTGCGTGAAAATCCTAGGAGATCAGCAGTTATAGAAATACTCAAACCAGCCTGTCTGGCACCAACAATCATCCCCATTCTGATGGTTGATTTGGACATTAACTGAAGTTCCTGCATCTGCATGATATTATGTATTGCACTGCTGCCGGTGTATATAAGCCACTCTTCCACCATCAGGCCGAACGGTTCTGATGAGCATGGCAAGTAATTGTTCTGGTAGCATTTACACTTGAACACGGATTAGTAAGGTACGATTACAAACTATTCCCAGCCCATATTTCTCTGCACGATTGGTTAACCATATTCGCAGAGAAGTGCGCTTTTGAAAATGGCTTTAGTGACATGGTGACTCAGGATTGGTCACTCTACCATAATCCTGATTTTGCAGCACCACAATGGAAAAAGAAACTGCAAGCCTGGATTGGTAACGGTGAGATTCAGCAGTGGTAACCATCAGGCCTGATGATGGGAAAGCAGCTTTACAAACACACACTGCTTTTGTGTCTACTTTCTGCACTTTTACCACACAATATGTTCAAGTCAAGTCAAGTGGTTTTTATTATCGTTTCAACCATATACAGTTTGTACAGTACACGGTGAAACGAGACAACGTTCCTCCAGGACCATGGTGCTAAAATGGTGTGTCAAACCAGTCTCTGAGTATAGAGGAGTCTGACAGCTTGGGGGAAGAAGCTGTTACACACTGTGGCCGTGAGGGCCCAAATGCTTCGGTACCTTTTGCCAGATGGCAGGAGGGTAAAGAGTTTGTGTGAGGGGTGTGTGGGGTCGTCCACAATGCTGGTTGCTTTGCGTTTACTGTTTTTTTGTAAATGTCTTTGATGGAGGGAAGAGAGACCCCGATGATCTTCTCAGCTGTCCTCACTATCCTCTGCAGGGCTTTGCGGTCCGAAACGGTGCAAGTCCCAAACCAGGCAGTGATGCAGCTGCTCAGGATGCTCTCAATAGTCCCTCTATAGAATGTAGTGAGGATGGGGGGTGGGGGATGTGCTTTCCTCAGCCTTCGAAGAAAGTAGAGACGCTGCTGGGCTTTCTTGGTGATAGAGCTGGTGTTGAGGGACCAGGTGAGGTTCTCCGCCAGGTGAACACCAAGGAATTTGGTGCTCTTGACGATCTCCACAGATGAGCCGTCGATGTTCAGCGGAGAGTGTTCAATGTTTGGTATTACATGCAGAGAATTTAATGATCGGATGCATGGGGGGAAATATTACACCCCAAGTCTGAACGGAAACATCAACCATCTCTGTATAATTGTCTGGATGTAAATAAGAAACCCCCAAGGGAGCTCCAGGTAGATCTCTATCCATTATTGGGTAGAACCCCCAATTTGCATGCCATTGTAATTTGCTTTTGTTGAACTTTTGCTTAACTAGCAGCCTATAGGTTGTGATTCATTGGTAATAGTCTAACTAAATTTACATTCTCAAAGCGAGAGGTTCTTTCATATATCATCTGTTGGTTCCTCAACAGATGGAACTCCCTCTCTCCCCTCTGTCTTTTGTGGTTCAGGACAGTACAATGGTTAGGTTTTCTTTTAAAGTCACTTCTAAACATATACTATTGTAGCCACACGAAGGCATTTTGACAGCATTATTTTTAAATAGGTTTGTTCTCAGGATGGTATAGTACAGTGTAATCGCTTATTAGTGACGCGGGTTGGTCAGACATTTTGGACCACGAACAGTCAGTAGGTGGACATGGGGGAAATACAAGAGGAAGGTTAACTGTTCACGGAGAGAAAAACAATAAATAATTATTTGTTCTCTGTGTACTGTATGACAGACACTATTGCGTTTGTCTCTTGTTGAACCTCTTTTCTCTTTCCCTCCCTTTCCTCAGCTCTCTGCACCTTCCCCTCTTTTTCTGTCCATCCTGAATGCAGCTCTAGCGTTCATGTTCATATAAGATTCTGCAGGCCAGCAACAATTCTGAGAATACTAAGATATTACAAGATATGTTCAAGTTAATTGGTTTAAATTAACAGGATAATTTTCCTTGGTGGGGCCCACAAGCTTCTCAGTCAAAGTGCATTCTAGAGTCTGTGTATATAGTGCTATTTCTTGTGAAATGAACAGTTGGGCTATTTACTATATAAAAAAAAAAAAGCTTCAGGGTTCCCGTGGATCCTTGAAATGTCTTAATGTCTTAAATTAATATTTCCTAAATTTAAGGTAATAAAAAGTCTTAAAAGAAGTCTTAAATTTTGGGGCGGAAAGACAGGAATCGTACTATGACCTAATGTTATTATCAAACTTAAAAAGAATACTATTTAATTAAATAAATGCATGTGCTGCGGCCTTCAAAGTGAAAATGCTTGAGCGTTTTCAATTGTTGCAAAGCAGTTCACAATCATTAAGCAATATCGGAAATTTATGACAAGCTATCACTAAAGATCAACTGTTGATGATGATGATAATGTAGCAGTGAAGCGCAAACATTTCAAAATAAGAGTTCCCGGTGCATTTCAATGTTAAAGTACCTTTAAAGTCAAAAGTTATGTAAAGTTCCATGTATAAAGTTCACCTGTAATTTAATACAATGCGGACTCTTGTAGCCTCTGTCTGGCCCTCCCCATCACAGGAAGGAAAGACTAAGAACATTTAAAATTGACTTTAAAAAAAACTATTGGCAGACTAACACATTCTTTCAACTCATTATCAAATCCAATGTCTGTCGTCTTCTAATTTGTATCTATTTATAGAATGGAACCTAAACCAATTTAAATATGATATATATATATATATATATATATATATATGGAAAATATGTCAAGAATATTTTAAACTTGCATATAGCCTACCCTGTTTTACTGATAAGCAATGTTAAGGCCATGTTGAATATGTGTCCCTGCTTGTTTAGATAAGAGTCTGTGATACATGATTTATTTTGAGATTGTGTTTGTATTTATTTTATTTGTTCAGGCCTTGATTTAAAAAATCGATATGGTAAAAATATGCTATGAAAAAGTGCTATTTACTTTTTGGGGGAAACTGTGTTATTAAAGAATAATAATGCTAAAGAATTTCTTCATGCCTTTGTGCTCCATTCACTCCCATTCAAATGCAGGAGACCAGAAACGCAAGATCATGCAAATACAGTGCCTTGCGTAGTATTCGGCCCCCTTGAACTTTTCGACCTTTTGCCACATATCAGGCTTCAAACATTAAGATATAAAACTGTAATTTTTTGTGAAGAATCAACAACAAGTGGGACACAATCATGAAGTGGAACGAAATTTATTGGATATTTCAAACTTTTTTAACAAATAAAAAACTGAAAAATTGTTCAGCCCCTTTACTTTCAGTGCAGCAAACTCTCTCCAGAAGTTCAGTGAGGATCTCTGAATGATCCAATGTTGACCTAAATGACTAATGATTATAAATAGAATCCACCTGTGTGTAATCAAGTCTCCGTATAAATGCACCTGCTCTGTGATAGTCTCAGAGGTCCGTTTAAAGCACAGAGAGCATCATGAAGAACAACGAACACACCAGGCGGGTCCGAGATACTGTTGTGGAGGAGTTTAAAGCCGGATTTGGATACAGAAAGATTTCCCAAGCTTTAAACATCCCAAGGAGCACTGTGCAAGCAATAATATTGAAATGAAAGGAGTATCAGACCACTGCAAATCTACCAAGACCCGGCCGTCCCTCTAAACTTTCAGCTCATACAAGGAGAAGACTGATCAGAGATGCAGCCAAGAGGCCCATGATCACTCTGGATGAACTGCAGAGATCTACAGCTGAGGTGGGAGACTCTGTCCATAGGACAACAATCGGTCGTATACTGCACAAATCTGGCCTTTATGGAAGAGTGGCAAGAAGAAAGCCATTTCTTAAAGATATCCATAAAAAGTGTTGTTTAAAGTTTGCCACAAGCCACCTGGGAGACACACCAAACATGTGGAAGAAGGTGCTCTGGTCAGATGAAACCAAAATCTAACTTTTTGGCAACAATGCAAAATGTTATGTTTGGCGTAAAAGCAACACAGCTCATCACCCTGAACACACCATCCCCACTGTCAAACATGGTGGTGGCAGCATCATGGTTTGGGCCTGCTTTTCTTCAGCAGGGACAGGGAAGATGGTTAAAATTGATGGGAAGATGGATGGAGCCAAATACAGGACCATTCTGGAAGAAAACCTGATGGAGTTTGCAAAAGACCTGAGACTGGGACGGAGATTTGTCTTCCAACAAGACAATGATCCAAAACATAAAGCAAAATCTACAATGGAATGGTTCACAAATAAACATATCCAGGTGTTAGAATGGCCAAGTCAAAGTCCAGACCTGAATCCAATCGAGAATCTGTGGAAAGAACTGAAAACTGCTGTTCACAAACGCTCTCCATCCAACCTCACTGAGCTCGAGCTGTTTTGCAAGGAGGAATGGGCAAACATTTCAGTCTCTCGATGTGCAAAACTGATAGAGACATACCCCAAGCGACTTACAGCTGTAATCGCAGCAAAAGGTGGCGCTACAAAGTATTAACTTAAGGGGGCTGAATAATTTTGCACGCCCAATTTTTCAGTTTTTTATTTGTTAAAAAAGTTTGAAATATCCAATAAATTTCGTTCCACTTCATGATTGTGGCCCACTTGTTGTTGATTCTTCACAAAAAATTACAGTTTTATATCTTTATGTTTGAAGCCTGAAATGTGGCAAAAGGTCGAAAAGTTCAAGGGGGCCGAATACTTTCACAAGGCACTGTATATTTTTACTATGCTGCAAACCGCTAATCCATATGACGAAAGGACACATGATCAATAGAAGTTTAAAACGTCAAATGCTGACCTCTTGGCTCAATCCAAAAAAATACATTCAGTATTTTAAATCTGTTTATATTTTTTAAATAATATTATTTGTGATGTATTATTTATTACACCAGAAGCCATTCCCTGTGACAACATATCCTGCTCTGTTATGTTGTCCGTAAACATTTTACGTGTTCAAGACCAGTGTGTCTGCCACATTAGGGCTTTATCAGCTAGTCAATACAATTGCTAAAATAGGTGCACAAAATGTATAGCATACATCTTAAAGGTATGCACGTTATTTGTAAGAGAGACAAAGGCATGGAGAAACATACATTTTCATTTTAATGCTGGAAATGCTGGTCTTTATCCAATTAATTGGAATAAACAACAAATGAATCAATTATCAAAATGTAAGTTACAATTATTTGTAATGGTTAATCAACATTTAATGCTTTTGTTAATATTATTTAATGACATTTGAGCTATTATATAACATTACAAACATCATCGTGTATTGAATATATTTTGTTAATTACTCATAAATGCTGAATAATTGTCAACTTTCTTGATTACTGCAATAATTTATTTGCTAAATAGGTTGTAGGTTATTATGTAATAGTTATCTATCTATTGTTCTTAGATAAAAATAAGAATGAGGAACTTGTTTGACAAATTTTATAGATTAATTGGATCAGTTATTTTGAGTGTGTAAATTCAATCATTACAAACGTTTTAATACATTTACAATTTGTATTCGTCTCCAAACATTCTCTTGTTCATATTGTTTTTAAGTTGCTATGTTGGTGTTGATGAGATAGACTGACCTGCTGAATGTGGAAATAACTAAAATGTGAAATCGTGTAGCTTATTCTAAAATGTGTTGTTGTTGATTTTTATTCTTCTCAGGAGCAAAATATTTGCCAACGGTATGATGAGCTGATGACTGAGTGGGAGAAAAAAGTTGAGCGAATGGAGAACAACCCTCGCCGTAAAGCCAAAGAAAGCCGCACACGTGAATACTATGAGAGACAATTCCCTGAGATTCGCAAACAGCGCGAACAACAAGAACGCTTCCAGAGGTCAGCTGTGCCTCTCACTTTCCCTTTTGACCCATTAAAAGCTCTGTCAAACACATACATTCACTGGTATTGCTTTTCCCTGACACAGTTGTGATGTAACATCTTGTGTAAATACTCGAGACGCAATGTTCTGTCCTGACTCAGCAGTTGACTAATCAGGATTTAGATTCCTGTACTAGGGTCAGAGGTCAGGCTATGATAGTTCCTAGTACAGAATTTGCAGGGCTTCCCTGAATTACAGGGAACTCTTTCTGGAATACCAGTAAAGCGGAACCAATAAACATTCACATACCATTGACCTTGATGCACCAAAAGGACAGACACTGTGCTGATAAATTGACCAAAGTAACAAGTTAATTGTAAGATATTTTTTAATTACATTGTAAGCGCCAATATGTGTGGGTTCCGATTTTAAATATTGTCCAATATTAGACCAGCAAGGATAGTCCTTAGTCAGGGTAGACACCTTTTGATTTAATTATCACCCATCTTTTCTGGAGTTTTTAACATCCAAGGTATTTAACATCACAAACTGTTGAATAGACTGTACTTCTATCCTTCACAACCTTGTTTTCAATTGCAAAAATTTTAATTATTCTACACTGACTAAGGTCTATTAGCCTTGACTTGTATACCAAAACAACACCATTTCAGACATTCTGTTTAGTGCAAATAATCTGTCCGTTTTTCTGTATAAGTTATTTAATTAGTTTTTTAGTTTGAAAGGTTGCAGGTTTTTGAGCTGCAGTTCTGTTCATTCAGATCAAACCTGCAGATTTTAGTGAGTGATGATTGACTATCTTGATTGGTTTAGAGACTGTTCCGGTAATAATAACTACATATGCTGGCTTGTTTAAAACAAAGAACTTCAGAGCTCATGAATAGACCCAAAGGAATCTAGCCAGCTAGCTGGAACCGCTGCTTATAACACTTTTTGTGGGAGAAGAAACGGGGTGGGACTCTGGGAAAGCAATGTTACATGGTTCGGAGACAACAAAGCCAGGAACAGAGAATACATTTCTCTAACCATGCTTCATCTTTCTCTTATTTAGGGTGGGCCAGAGGGGCACAGGTCTGTCTGCCACCATTGCAAGAAGTGAACACGAGATATCTGAGATCATTGATGGCCTCTCGGAGCAGGAGGTAAACCAGTGGTATTAATGTCTGATCTTATAACCCTAATTGAAGTCTGATGATTTGGGCTTTATATCCCTGGCTAAAGAAGTGATTTGGGGGGAATTTTTGATTTTTTACCCAGAAGAATTGCACTTAATCATATACCCCATCTATCTCCCACACATCAGAGTAAATTTTTTCCTGTGAGCCACCGAGTTAGTATTTACATAGGAGTAATGTTAGTATCATGTATCTAGATTTTTGACATGAAACAAACTTTTGTCTACTTCGCAGCTTGTTCTGGCCAAGAACCGACTACTTGATTAGAAAGCGACTGTCTGAGTGATGTAATGTAATGCCATAAACCACGGTTTGTTTTGTAAACTAGAAATTATCAGAAGTTTGTGTAAACCACTAAATACACTCAATGAGCACTTTATTAGAAACATCTGTACACCTACTCATTTATGCAATTTATGGCCATACTGGTTCGATCTGACAGAAAGGCTACGATAACTCAGATAACCACTGTGAGATGCTATTCTGCTCACTACAATTGTACAGATTCCACAACATGAACCTTGTGGTGGATGGACTACAACAACAGAAGACCACGATGGGCACTTTATTAGGACCTTAGTGTTCTTAATAAAGTGCTAGTCAGTGTATTTCATAGAGACAACTCAGAAAACAAAGCAGAATATACAGTTATGCTCATTGTTATTGAGTTATTATAGCTGTTTTATGTACAGTTTGTGAGCACAATTAAAATTCAAAGATTTGACACTCTAAAATGGCAAACTTTGGCAAATCTAGTGATTTGTAATTGGGTCATCCTCCCAAGTGCTAATAATCAACTCTGTATTATTTAAACAAAATTGACATTCCACATGGGAAAAACTATGCAGCCTGACTTGGTGAAGTTAAGTTGCAGCTGGGCAATCTGATTGGAGCTTGTGATTATTTTTATTTTTTTACAAGTGCTTTAAAGTTTTGTGTGCAGTATGCATCAGACATTTAGTGAACGGACTGTGGGCATCCCTTTGGCGTGCTGTCAGAGGTTGAGATTAATGTCAACCAGTGCTACAGAACCATCTTGGACCTCAATACCTTTGTGTCTTTCTCAGAACAATGAGAAGCAAATGAGGCAGTTGTCCGTTATTCCTCCCATGATGTACGACTCCGAGCAACGGAGAGTGAAGTTTATCAATATGAACGGCCTGATGGATGATCCCATGAAGGTCTACAAATCACGCCAGTTCATGAATGTCTGGACAGAACACGAGAAGGAGATCTTCAAGGAAAAGTGAGTAGCTGTGTATGGTGAGTTTGTGTAACTCGTGTTTCATTTTCTTACTTTCTCTATTCTGGTTTATAGGTTTGTGCAGCACCCAAAGAACTTCTGGCTGATTGCTTCATTTCTGGAGAGAAAGGTGTGTTCTTTTGGTGTCTTTTTTTCTTATTTAAGTATGGTAAACTGCATACCTTCCCTGGAAGTTCACCATGTTTTTTTTATAGTGTTGATTTGTATTTTCTTCTCAGATTCAAATTCAAGTGAGACAGCTGTATTTATGTTCTCTTTCTATCTTTCTGCAGTGTGTGTCTGATTGTGTGCTGTACTATTATTTGACTAAGAAGAGTCAGAACTATAAAACTCTCGTCCGACGGAACTTTGGCAGTCGGCGACGAAGGAATCAGGTATTAAAATAAAAAAAAAAATATGTTTGTTTCCCCTCCAAATGTGCCCTTTTACTACTTCTATCAGTGTTCCTACAGTCCTTGAAAACCTGAAAATATAATTGAATTTGTAAAATCGTTTGAATATATAATGGATATTTATGTCTTTAAAAGTTATGGAGAAGTAATTGAAATATCTATTTTGAATAGAATAGAACTTGTTCTAGTGACATATTAAATTGAACAGAATTTGTTCTGATACAGAGATTGTGAGTGCAATCTCTATAAAACGATTTTTAAAAACCCTTAACCAGTAATCTCGAACCACTGAAAAAGTCTGAAATTCTTTGGTCAAAAGGTGCGGAAACCCTGCTGTGTTCTCTAACACTATGGATATGTGTTTTGGATAGATAGGTAGATAGTTGGACTTCTGGGTAAAATGTGTTTTGTTGTGTCAGAGGCTTTGCTTTTGAGATGTGGTTTGTAGGACTAAAGAGGCACACTTGTGTTCAGTATGCACTATTCGAGCCTCTATGAGTGTGTTTTGAAAGTTGTCTAATGCAAAGTTTTGTATTTTACAAAAAATAGAGAGGGTGTGTTTCATGGTTGTTTTTGTAAGCATGGGTGTGTGTGTGTGTGTGTGTGTGTGTGGGTGTGCGCGCACAGGTAATCAGTCAAAAATGCATCTGTGCTTTTGAGAGTCACTCACTCACTCACTCACTCACTCACTCCCTCACTCTCACTCTGATTTATGGAGGGCGACAGCTTTCCAGGAATCTGTTTTATCTGTTTGGCATAGCCCAAAGGCTCCATGCTGCTGTCAGGGACCACGGAGAGAAAGAAAGGGAAGATTATAGAGGTCGTTTTAGACTAGAGGTCAAGCGATTGTTTTTTTTTTTATTTTATTTTTTTTTTGCTGAAATTATAACGATATATCACACAATTTAATATAAATTGTAAATGATATATATAAATAATCCAAATTTTTTTTATTTTGCATTATATTTACTCAAGTGTTTTTTTATTTGCCTTATCATCATTAGAAAAGACATTTGAGAAGAGAGATATACAGATTGTAACACCTGAGCTCTTTAAACATCATAAGCTCATACATTTCTGTTGTTGCTCTGTTATGTGGGATGGTTTAAATGAGACTGTGTGTCTGTCTCAATCTCAATCCATAGTTCAGTAGTCAGTGCACTGGTCAGGAAGTCAGCCATTTCTACTTTCATATGCACCATATGAACCTGGGAGCATTGTTGCTCACTGTGAATGTTTCTCAATGCTATTTGCATATGTTAACTTGCTTATCCATGTGTTTATTACTTTATTAAAATGATGCCCAACAAAACAACATGTTGACTGAAAATGACGACTCATGATCCATCAGACTTTCACAAGCTTACAGAGGGAAACTCTGGAGGGAAAACATGATAAATGTCGTTGCAACCTTAGTGCCACTATGACAATCAAGCATCCTCGATATTCAGCCTGATCAAGAACACATCTGGGTAATTTTATGCGTTCTCTGTACTTGCGCTCTTGAGTATTGAAATAGAATTTCAGCAGTGGATGATGACGTTGAACGAGTCCATGAGAATGTAAGAATGCATTTTGAGAAACAGCCTATCTTCCCTTACCGGAAATGTCATCGGGTCTTCTGAAGCCTCTCAAATCGTTAGAGGATTAGCGCAAGTGTAAAAATATGTCAGCCTTATTTTCTATTTAAAAGAGAAAAGAGAATCATCCATTTCTTATAAATGAAATTTAAGAAAAACAATCTTCTAAATATTAGAGTTGTTAAAATAATTATAAAAAATATACCCATTTGTAGTGTTGTCATGGTACCAAAATGTAAGTAGTCTGTACCGATACCAGTGAAATTTCACAGATCTCGATACCAATTTCGATACCACAGCAAAGATATGATAATGTGCTACTGAACACACCAGTTTAGTTATTTTTAATAATTATAGTTTAATAATCATTTTCCAAAACTTTTAAATTTTTAAAGTTTATTTCATTTCATCATCAAAACGGTGTCTAACCAATTAATTCTTAAAACTTTTTACAAGTGAAAATACAATTTTCAACATGTCATTGCATTTTTTTTTCAAACTTTTATTCGCAGTCTTTGCTTGATTATTTTTACAGTCTATATAAAATTTTACTATACAGTTGTAATATATTTCTGTCACAATTTCTTCTTCAATTTCAGTCTTCTAGCTTTTATTTTGAATTGTGCTTTTATTATGATGTGTGTTTTTTGCTGGAAGCTTCACTTTACCGGATAAACATTTATAAAGCGCATTTGCAGATCGATACCAAATGTGTTTAAAAGCGTGACCTCGTAATCGTGTTGCAGGTGATGTCCCAAATGTTCCGTGGATCAACACCCTTGCCAGTGCCTGAATTAGTGTTCACAATATACTTATTCACAACTTGGGGAGCTAGGGAGCTTATTGAGACACACTGGTTTCTTAAGCTGGCAACACGATGGCACGTAGCAACAAAATGAACTGTGATTGGTCATTTACATGTCTCAGACGCCTCCACTTACAAGGAGGTGATTCTCAGCGCCGTCGCATCTTAACCCTCTGGGGTCTGAGGGTGTTTTGGGCCCTGGAGAAGTTTTGACATGCCTTGACATTTGTGCTTTTTTCAGTTGCTTAAAAACATATTAATGGCTAAAGTCTGATAACACTGTATTCAGCACAAACTGGGCTACAATAATATGTGAGCAACATGTGTGTATATGGTTTTTGAAAAACTAAATTAAGTCATTGAAATAAGGCCATATAACAGATACTCAACATTTGTCCACAAGCCTTTTGAGAACTGGATCTTGTAGCCTAGAGGTTTTGCTACAAAATGATGTGAAAATAATCCTGATCACGCATTCATACAAAACAATATAGTAATTGAACTTTTGTAAGACAATTTTAGTGTTGAATGGTAATATGCGAGGAGGCGTAAATTATCATGAATATTGAGGTAATTTACACCTGAAGAGACAAAGACCCCTCCCCTGAGCCTTTCAATGAGGGATAGAGAATGAATGTGAGGAGACTTAATGATCAAAATCAAGTTTTAAGTTAAAAGAAGACTACATTTTCTTTACACAAAGACTTTACTTAATTTTAGACCTACACTACCGTTAAAAGAAGTCTCTTCTGCTCACCAAGACTGCATTTATTTGATCCAGGACATATTTCAAATGTCAATACTTTGAATCCTGGCTGGCAAGTCTGTAAACAGTCCCACTAGTAAAATATGTACGTTTATATAAAATAGCATGTCAGCTAATGAAAACTAATTGACTTGCTCGATGACATGGGTTACCATTGATATGATTGTATTTCAGTTGTGTAATTTTGTTGTGCAAAGGTAAATATAAGTTTCACTGTGCAAAGGTAAATCTCATTACAGAAGTAACATGGGTTTGTGAATGTTGTATCATGTTGACTTTAAAACAACAGTCATAATTGGGTATTGTACCTGTGTTTTGTTTTTGCATATTTGTCAAAGATTCATCACATATTTATGCAGACAGAGAAGAACTATGAAAAACTGACAACTGCAAAAGATGCATAGTGCAACAGATAATGCAACCTGTCCTGATCCCTTTCTCTTGCTTTGGGCATGTAATCGCTCACAGTGTTTGCTCTATGTATAAGTAATATATCTTTGATATTATTATACACATGGCAGGGTTTCCGTTGTCCGGTAATTACCGGACATTGGCCGGTAAAAAAATTAAATGTCCGACAAAATTAAATCTCTCCGGTCAAATTGTCCGATTAAAATTGCCTAATAATCCCATCCCCCTAACACAATCTGAATTTGAGAATAAGCCTAGAATGTATAAAGCAAAAATACACCGATCTCTTGCTATGTTATAAAGGAACAGGCTCTATCGTTTGAAAGTTATGAAACAACATCGCATGCTGCATTTCAAATAAAGCGCACGTCTAAAACGGCTGCAATATAGACCTAAACAACGAACGATTGAGTGAGACGTTTCAAATATGGCCAGGTCCAGGCAGACTAGCTTTAAAAGCTTTTTTCAGAGGCCAGACGATGGTGAATCAGGAACATCTCATTATAGATAGATCAGTGCTTCTAATCCGGCGCATTCGTGCAGTTTTTTCTCTATCATCAAAACTGAATAGCCTATGTTCATCAGTGCGTGGTTACAGTCTATATCAAGCAGGGACACATTTGTGTGCATTTTATTTTGTGATTTCACCGAATTAATAGAGAGTCTCCGCAACGGCGATAGATTGAAACGCTGCGTCCTAGTGAAGATTGCGCAACTCGCGCAGCGCGTCGTCCATGCAACTGATAGCAGCGGACACGAAGCGCCAGCTTGATTTCAAAAACAACAGATTTTAGCGCTAGATCTCTTATTTAATAACGGACTAAATGAATGATCTGCTAGTTAACTGGAGATGTTTTATTTATTTGTATTAGGTACATCCGTGCCTCAATGTTTCAAAAAGTGAATGTGTGTGAAACCACAGTAAAAAACAATTGCCGTTGATTGACGCCAATCGGACGCTCATGTTTTTTTTTCGCCTATTTGAAAGTTAAGCTAATAATAATATGTTGCATTCTATACGGCCTGATTATGTCATTTTTTAAGTTACATAGACTGCCTCCAGTTTTCCTCAACTTGACTAATTAAGAGGCGATATATTTGACCGGCATATCATCAAAATGTCCGTAAAACAAAACCTCTGCCGGTCACTTTGACCGGCACCATTTTTTTCTAGCGGAAACTCTGACACATGGTGAGATGATCGGCTAAATGACCCTTCTAACTCGATTAGCCCTCAGTCTCCCTTGTGTGTAAGCAGCTGATGTACGGAGTTGGCATTAATTACTGCTATATTTTAGGCTATGTAAACAACACAGACAGCACTGCATAAAAGGTTGTGCAACAGAGGCCTTCTGTAAGCACCACTGCAACACAGATCACAAGCCGAGGCTGCAGGTCATTGAATGTATTTTTGACATGCACCTACACCATCATCCCAGCTATTCTCTGTACTTAATTACACCAACTCTCTGTTCCCACATCTATCTGTCCGTGGATAACCAGCTTTCTGATGGACAGGCAGCAGCTAGTGAGATGGGGCAATTCACTTCCAGCACATGTTTGGACACTTCCCCCCAGGGATGTGTGCTCTCCCCACTACTCTTCTCCCTGTATACCAATGACTGCACAGCCAAGGACCCCTCTTTCAAGCTCCTGAAGTTTGCAGACAACTCTACTGTCATCAGCCTCATCCAAGATGATGATGAGTCTGTATACAGAAGGGAGGTTTAACGGCTGGCTCACTGGTGCAGTCAAAACCTGGAGCTGAACACACTCAAAACAGTGGAGATTAAAGTGGACTTTAGGAGGAATACCCCAACATTGACCCCACTCACCATTCTGAACAGCACTGTGGCAACAGTGGAATCATTCAGGTTCCTGGGCTCTACCATCTCACAGGACCTGAAGTGGGAGTCCCACATTTACTCCATTGTGAAAAAGGCTCACCAGAGGCTGTACTACTTTGGCCAGCAGAGGAAGTTCAACCTGCCACTGGTGCTGCTGATCCAGTTCTAATCAGCAGTCACTAAGACTGTCCTCTGCACTTCAATAACTGTCTGGTTTGGTTCAGCTACTAAATCGGACATCAGAAGACTTCAAAGGACAGTTTGGACCACTGTTAGGATTATTGGTTGCTCCCTGCCTTCCCTTCAAGAACTGTACACTTCCAGAGTGAACTGTTGCCTTCTGGCAGGCGCTACGGAGCACTGAGCACCAGAACTGTCAGGCACAAAAACATTTTTTTCCCTCAGGCTTTTCATCTCATGAACCGTTAAAACTGCCCCATTGAGCAATAATTATGTGCAATACATGGCTTAGTATATTTAGATTTATCCAACATACCCTACCTCTTCTGCTATACATTCCCTTGCATCTGTATATAACAGATTTGTATTTGTACATGCGCATATATATATAAGTACGCGATGCCCATGTATGTATGTATGTGTGTATGTGTGTATGTGTGTATGTGTGTATGTGTGTATGTGTGTATGTGTGTGTGTGTGTGTGTGTGTATGTGTGTGTGTGTATGTGTGTATGTATATATATGTATATATATGTAAGTGAAACTTCCGCTGTATGGGCATCGCGTAGTTTATACAGTGAACAAAACAACCATCCATTCTTGTGCACTTGATGAAGCGCAATTTCAATCTAAGGGATCTCAAGATGTTTATCTTGAGATCCCTAGTACCCCTATATTTAACTTGACACAGTGACCTAAACATTTTGTTTATGACACAACGCACCCGAGACGCTACACAAGCATGTCTGATGCAGGTGTACATTGACGGGTCCTCATAATAAATCTCCAACTGATTGACAAATTCACTTACGAAATGGATTGCTATGAACTGTATGCCATTGATTGGCGTATGTTCAATAATATGGTAGTAAACAATACATTGTATTCTAAAGCCGCTTTTTGTGTTGTCTTATCAATGATTAACATTTCTGCCACAAGAATGTAATGCATTTTAATTATCTGAATATTTTTATTATATATATATATATATATATATATAATTAAAGATAACTGTATAATTATTTCATCATTATATGTTGAATTATTGTTATATGAGGGGCTTTCTCAGCAAATATTTGTATATGCGATTAAATATGATTAATTAATTTGGACACCATGTAATTAATTCGTTTAAAATGTTTTATCAATTGACAGCCCTTATCTATCAATCTATCGACCGACCGACCGACCGTACAAAAGTTTTAGGCACATAAGAGGTTTCACAAAAACATTTGTAAGATGGTTATTTATATCTTCAGGTTTAGTGTTGTCAATAGTAAAAAAAAATTTCGACTCCCAAACATTTCTTTTGCAATTAGAAAAGATTAGAATAGAAGAACAGGGAGCCCTGCAACAGATGTCATGGTTCCACAGAACATCGAGTCAGTCTGGGATTACATAAAGAGACAGAAGCAATTGATACAGTCTAAATAGATAGAAGAACTGTGGCAAATTCTCCAAGAAGCTTGGAACATCCTATCTGCCCAAAACCAAGAAAAACTGTGTCTAGGTGACCTAGGAGAATTAGCGCTGTTTTAAAGGCAAAGGTAACCACACCAAATATTGATTTAGCTTTGTTTACTGGACTTTGTGTGATGTTAATTGATAAATGTTAATTAATAATTGATAGTGTTATGTAATTGTTTTTGATGACATCATCACAATGCAAAATTTTTCACAAGTGCCTAAAACATTTGCACAGTACTGTGTATATATAAATACATTTTTGTCTTATTGTGTATTTCTATATATACTTATGTTTATTCAATTTTTTATTATTATTATCTCTGTTGCTGTATTATTTGTGCACTGGAAGCTTCTGTCACCAAGACAAATTCCTTTTATTTGTAAGCATATTTGACAATAAAGCATATTCTGATTGAGTCAGGAGTTGAGCTACAGTAATGAGGAGGTGAACTGATCTGCTTTGCACACACACATTTCCTGACCCGGCAGCCTTCAGAAGCCCCAGGTGATTTGAGCAAGCAGGTGTATGTGCAGCTGTTTTCGTTTGCATGTGCATACAGAACAGCGACGTTAAGTGATTCCCTGCATTTCTTTAGCTACCTGGCAATCTGCATTACAGCTCAATTTACAGCACAGTCAGAGTTTCATGTACCACCTGATTGAAAGATTCCTACGTTCACGTACTGATTAAACAGAGGACAATCAAGAATTTTTTTTTAATCTGATCTTTAAAATGCTCTGAGTTTATGTGAGTGTATGCAATAGGGCCTCTTAACTGAGTGTGTGTGTGGGTGGGTGGAGTGTATGACCCTACTCCACATCCACATAAAAGTGTTTGTGTCAGTTCAGTTCACGTGGAGTTCTGAACACTGTTCCAAACTTCTGCTCGTGCTTTCTGTTCCCAGAGTCCCCAGATAACATTTGAGAGAGAGCGAGAGACTTTAGGGAGAGAGAGGGAGAGCGAGTACAAGCCAGGACAATATGCATAAGAGAAATTTTGTATATATTCCTTTATAACAAAAAAAACTTAATTGGCAGCTCATGTGTTTTGCTGTCCTCGCCAGTGCCCTGACACTTTCAGAGAAAGAGGGAGGGCTTGAGAATGTGTGTGTATGCAAGACACCCCTCCTGAGTTCTGAATAGTGGTATGTGCCGTTTGTACCGACACCTGTGAGAAAGTTGTAGAGCAGCTTGCTGTGCCAATCAAAATCCTGACTGGGCCTGGTTAAGATCGGGACATTTTTTTAGGGGCAGATAATCGTAAATGAAGGTACTGTAAAAATCATGTGTGATCTGTGCGTATGAGTTGAAATTTATTTTGTGTGTGGAGAAAGACCACAGCGTGATTTGGGAAAAATGAAACTATCACAGATTTGTAGGAAATAGGTTAGGTTATATAGATTAGTGGTCATTACAAAGAGTTGACTAATCGGAATCAGGTATTCCATAGTCATTATTAATATTGTTAATGAAAGTCATTAAAAAGTGTGAATCTAATCAATACAGGAGACAATATTTTACCAATATATCTTTTAAATAATTAGTCAATTAATTAATCTTATTATGGTAAAGGCTTGGTTCGTAAATCAGGGCTCAACAGTAAATCTTTTATCTGCTGGCCTGTTTGGGCCAGAACTTCAGATTTTTACTTCCCTGTCAACATTTTCACTCTCCAGACCACAAAATGTAATACATGTTATTTTTAGCAATATATTGTTATATGTTCCAGGAAAAAAGCATTTATATTTTTCTTTTAAATACAAAATAAACATATTTTTTATTTACACATTTACAATAAATATAAAATGGTGAACTGGCCAGAAACGCTCTCGCATTGGCCCATGGAGCCAGCGTTTCATTCTTATTGTTGAGTTCTGACAGAATTCTTTTTTTTGTCTTTGCTAGGTTGATATTTTTTTTCTGCTGCTTCTGCTTTTACACTTCTGCTTCTTCTCCTTCTTTTGCTGCTTCTGCTGGCCCAGTAGTTCAGAATTTTACTTGGCCTGCCAAAATTTTCACTGTCCCCACAACAAAAATTTTTAATTATATTTTTAGCAACAATATTAATAAGTGGAAGAAAATATATTAGTTTTATTTTACGTTAAGTTTTCTTTATAAAACCAAACTTTTTAATTTGCAATTGAGGAAATTCTGCAATTATAATGAAACTCCATGAACTATGAATTTATACTTTTATGAATACATATAACTGTTGCTCGCGCTCTTGCTCGTGCACACACTACATACGGACGCGAGTGAGTGAGCATCGACCAAAACAATGACCTAACGTACAAGAGACTCAATGTGATTCACCGACATCATGCTGACAGATGAGGTAGCATAATTAAAATTACACTGTTAGGATTATTATACTACAAACTGAGACTGTATATTAAATTAGATTTTCCAGTGCTGGACTGCATTTATACAATGTCCTATGTTGGTGTTAGATAGCTAGCCAGCTTTATCAATAGCTGTTAGCTAAATTTGGTGGATGATGATGATAGTAGTGGTTTATAAAATAGACTGTACATTATAAATATGTTGACTCAATTCAGTATTGATATGATTCCATCACAAATGTAATTTTTATATATTGATGCACAATTGTTTTATTATAGAATGTATACGCTTACTCTGAGTTTGTGTAGGAGTCGGTGTTATGCTGTGAGCCGGACATTTGCTGGATTCCATCTCTAAGATAAAGTTACCTAGTGTTGCAGCGGAAGAGAAGCGATTACTGAGGCAAAGCTCTCGAGAGCTTTCGATTTTCCCGGCAAAACCGGCCCGCTCCCTTTGCATGAAAACATTCTACAGGCTAATTTTAATGCAATTAAGTTGCATTACAAGATGTTTACACACTGGCTAAAAAGGTGAATATTACATGAAAATTGTTACATATTGCACCTTTAAAATGCATCTATGTCAGTCAACCAGTTAACTTTACCATGGTGACCTATTTGTTGACAGAATTCTCTACAAAAACATTTATATATCACAGAAAACCAAATGTTTGGCATAAGTAATTTAATGGCATATTTAAGGCAAAAAACTTAGCACATGCAAGATATCACAACAACACAGCACTTTCCCGATTGGGCAAGTGACAGTTCCATGACACTGGCCCTGGGCCAGCAGAAGTGAAAGGGGGTCACTGGCAAGGAAGTATTGTGCAGGGAGCTGCCTGGAAAAAATCTACTCCACTAGTACACAATTGATTTGATTTTATTTATTTATGGGTAAATGATCACAGCATTTAGAGTGGGCACAATCCCATAAAAAATATCCAGATTAATCAGACAATCAATTTTTTACCAAGCCCTATCTGTAATGTACTTGTGTTTTGTTTTGTTTTCTCTCTCAGCTTCTTCTCCACCTCTGAACTAAATAAAAAAATTATATATATATTTATTTTATTTTTTTGCTGGGAATTGTAAAACTTCCAAAGATGGGTCAGCGATATGACCAAAATATTATGGTTGAAGTCAGAAGGTTACATACAATTAGGTTGAAATCATTTAAACTAAATTTTTAAGCACTTCAGATTTAATATTAGCAAACTATAGTTTGGCAAGTAATTTAGGACAACTACTTTGTACATGACATGAGTAATTTTTCCAACAATTATTTACAGACAGATAGTTTCACTTTGAATTGACTATATCACAATTCAAATGGGTCAGAAGTGTACATGCACTAAGTTAACTGTGCCTTTAAGCAGCTTGGACAATTCCAGAAAATGATGTCAAGCCTTTTAGACAATTAGTTCTGATAGGAAGTGTACTGAAATGGAGGTGTACATGTGGATGTATTTAAGGCTTACCTTCAAACGCAGTGCCTCTTTGCTTGACATCATGAGAAAATCAAAAGAAATCAGCCAAGACCTTAGAAAAAACATAGTGAACTTCCACAAGTCTGGTTCATCCTTGTGCAACAATAGTATGCAAGTATAAACACCATGGGACCACGCAGGCATAATACCGCTCAGGATAGAGACATATTCTGTCTCCTAGAGATGAATGTAGTTTGGTGCGAAAAGTTCAAATCAATCCCAGAACAACAGCAAAGGAACTTGTGAAGATGCTGGAGGAAACAGATTGACAAGTATCTATATCCACAGTACAAGTCCTATATTGACATAACCTGATAGGCTGCTCAGCAAGGAAGAAGCCACTGCGCCAAAACAGCAATAAAAGCTGAAGCTTGGTCGCAAATGGGTCTTCAAAAGTGGACAATGACCGCAAGCATACCTCCCAAAGTTGTGGCAAAATAGCTTAAGGACAACAAAGTCAAAGTATTGGAGTGGCCATTACAAATCCCTGTCCTTAATCCGATTGGAAATTTGTGGTCAGAACTGAAAAAGCGTGTGCGAGCAAGGAGCCTACAAAGCTGATTCAGTTACACCAGTTCTGTCTGGAGGAATGGGACAAAATTCCAGCATCTTATTGTGAGAAGCTTGTGGAAGAAAGATATACAGCTGAAGTTTGATGTTTATTATAAAAACGTTTTAATCTGAAGGCAACTGCTTAATTTATTTTAATTAGTTTTGTAGTCAAAAATAAAATTGTGCCATAATATTAATTTATTTCATTACAAAACTTTTTTAAAATGTTTTTTTATAAGTTGTTGAAAGGAATTACTTGGACCAAATAATAAAGACAAGCAGCCAATAAGTGCCCTGAATAGATGGGAACTCCTTCAATACTGTATAAAAACATCCTAGGGTGATACCTCAAGAAGTTGATTGAGAAAATGCAAAGAGTACATTTCTGCAAATTCTAGGCAAAGGGTGGCTACTTTGAATATGCTAAAATATAACAGTTTTGATTTATTTAGGATTTTTTTAGTCGCAACATAATTCCCATAGTTCCATTTCTGTTATTCAATTTTTTTTTATGACTTTACTGTTATTATGAAATGTAAAAAAAAATTAAATAATAATAATAAGTGACCCTCAATTTTTGACCAGTAGTATGTATTACAATATAGTTAAATCAAAATAAAAAATCAATACAATTGTATATATTTAATAACCATATTGTTATGCCTGTTTTTGAATAATCCAGTCAGTCAGTTAAATACTTAATAAATGAAAACAACTACTTTTTATGTAATTTTCTCTTTATATGGAACTTATATGGAAAAACATAGTCAAAGAAAAACAAATCTAAAAAAACAAAACAAATCAATTTTGTTTTAAATGAACCCTTAACTGCATGGCAATTTAACCAAACATTTATGTATTTGGCTTTTTAGAGACACAGCATGTATGTCTATCAAAAATGGATCGGATAGTGTAAACTTTGAAAATATTTACGACAATTAGAAAATAATAAAATAAAATATATTTGGATGTACACTGCCAAAAGTTTTTAATAATTTACAGATTTTGCTCTTATTGAAAGAAATTGGTACTTTTCTTCACCAAAGTGGCATTCAGTTTATCACAATATATAGTCAGGACATTAATAATGTGAAAAATTACTATTACAATTTGAAATGTTTTTTCCAGAACTTCTTAAACTACTACAAAGAGAGCTTTGCAGATCCTTGGCATTCTAGCTGTCAGTTTGTCCAGATTCTCAGGTGACCTTTCACCCCACACTTCCTGTAGCACTTGCCATAGATGTGACAGTCTTGTTGGGCACTTCTCACGCACCTTACAGAACCCACAAAAGTTAAATGGGGGTAATAACACATTACACTCTTTTCCTGTTATATGTTGTCCAATTTTTGTGTTTCTTTGCCCACTCTAATCTTTTCCTTTGGTTTTTCTGTTTCAAAAGTGACTTTTTCTTTGCAATTCTTCCCATAAGGCCTGCACCCCTGAGTCTTCTCTTAACTGTTGTACATGACACTAGATGTTGAACTGACAAGTTGAACTAGAGTCTCTGATGTACTTATCCTCTTGTTTAGGTGTACATCTGGCCTTCCACATCTTTCTGTCCTTGTTAGAACGAGTTGTCCTTTGTCTTTAAAGACTGTAGTGTACATCTTTGTATGAAATCATGTTTTTTGGCAATTTCCAGCATTGTGTAGCCTTCATTCTTCAAAACAATGATTGACTGATGAGTTTCTAGAGAAAGCTGTTTCTTTTTTGCCATTTTCTTACCCAATATTGACCTTAAGACATGCCAGTTTATTGCATACTGTGTGGCAACTAGAAAACAAAGACAATGTTAAGCTTCATTTAACGAACCAAATTGCTTTCAACTGTGTTTGATATAATGGCAAGTAATTTTCTAGTAGCAATTTAGCATCAAGGAGAAGGTGTTGGAGTGATGGCTGCTGGATTTGAGACCTGTCTAGATTTGATAAAAAAATTACTTTTTCAATTAGTGATGGTGCTGTTTTTTACATCAGTAATGTCCTGACTGTACTTTGTGATCAGTTGAATGCCACTTTGCTGAATTCCAATATCCTTCCTAAAATGCAAAATCTGTAAATTATTCCAAACTTTTGGCCACTAGTGTATATTGATGTTTTATTTTTTATATATCAAAGAGATAATGCAACAAATCAGGACAAATCTACCAAATATGGATGAGGTACGGGGTGAAATGGGGTCCTGGGTCTCTAAAGACCCGAGGTATGCGTTTAAGGGTTAACCTTACCATAATGCTACATTTCACATTATGCCACATTTTCAGTCTGATGTTGTTGACTAGTTTATTATTATTAACTTTCATCAAGAAACTCAGCAATGCAACAAAGTAAATAATACATGAGAAATTTTTTTCATTAGGCTCTAAATGATTTAAGAATAGAGAATATATGAATTTCTGAAGGCAAACATGGCCGTTATGTATTCTAATATCTAACATTATTTTAACAGAATTTTATTAAGGTGATGTGTAGTTTAAAAAACCTGCATGACACATCATTTTAGCTGTTTTCCTCATCAGTGTTGGTTAGAATGTCTGGCTGTCTAGCAGTTTGAGAGGTTTGACTTCATCCGTAGAGCTTTAAAGTAAAAAAAAACTTGCATTATCAAGAGAAACCGGATTGAGTAGTGCAAGTGATTCTGCACAAACTGGAAGCCTGCTGGACTCGCATGCACTTGCATGCTCTAGAGATGACGTATTCTACAATAATGTGAAATGAAGCTACGCTTGTCAGATGACAAGAATATTTAGAACACAAGATGAAAGTCATAAATTTGCTTAGGGGGATAAATGTAATTTAATTGGTTGTAAAATATCTACCGGTTTATCATGTCTACTGGTATATTGCCCACCGCTACTTATAAATAGTATCTTAAGTGATGCCAAGTTTGTCTGTTTTGGATGTTAAATCTCTATTCAAACAAAATACACATGTTGGACTGCAGGTTGTGTTGATGGCTACAGAAATATCAACACGTTTTTAGACTTTACCCCTGTGTCAGAAGGACCACAGATACAGAATGAAAATTGTTCAAAGGTACCCTGTTGAGCTGTAAAGCCAAAGTCTCCAATAAAAGATAAGGCAAAATCTTGGAATATTTACAGTAGCTTAATTTTTTTATTATGTCTCTCTAATGGTACACTTCACAAGGATTGATTATAGATGTTCTTTCTTTTTCCTAGTAAGTGATATTTGGAAAACTTTTGCAAAAATTCATGGTCAATAATGGTCATAGCTTGCTTACATGTTCATCCAGACATGCCGAGATAATTGGTTGCATAATTAAAATTAAATGTTTAATGTTCTTTGTGAATGGAAGAGAACATTAAAACAAGCACATCACTTCTTCTGTCCTTCAATCTAGAGAATGAATGATTGACCCTTCATCCACTCCATGCTTGCTATTTTCTTTCATGCATTGGACCTTTTCTCAGTAATTCTGCATTGTAGAAGGATGGTATATTTTGGTTTTGACCTGAATTATCTCCATTTCCCTTTCTTTCTCGTCTTATTTGTTCTCCGTGGCAGAGGTTCTGACTTTTTTTGGTCCCATCTGGCAGCTGCAAGACTTGTTTGTGTTGGCTGAGTTCGGCTTGTTCCAGTGCTTTGCTTCTCTTTCGTGGAACAGACCGAGGAGGAGGGGAGGCTCCGGTCCCTCTGTTCGCGTCCAGCAACCATGATAAAGAACCTCAGGCCATTAGCACTCTTGCTCCCTCTCAAAACAGAAGAATAAAAAACATTTTAGTCTAAAGGAAACCCACTCGGGCTTCCATTTTAACTAATATATTGGTGACTGGAATGCCCATTTGCTTGATTTAGGGCTGTTCATTTATAGAGATGCACTAGACAATTCAGCTGTTTTTTTTCTCTTGCTTGGATTCACTAATTTTACTTTGTTTACATTTGTGTTTATAAGTAACCCAGATTTGTAATGATTGTTAACAGACGTTGCCCCTTTGCACACTGACAAAACAATAACGTCACCTGCTTTGCACATTCTGATAACCCTAACAAGAACAGTGTTCCACACCTGCAGAGAAGGTATGGGTGTTATCAGATGTATGGCTACAGATGGAAGGGTCCAAAATTAGATCTTAATGCTCATCTTTGTTTATGCATTCTCATGAACACTGGCCTATGTGCTTTCATGGGAACTCGGGGAGTAATGGTTAGGGATGTCCCGATACGAAACTGGTATCGGAATCGGGTCCAATACCATACTCATTTACTTGCACTCGTAAAAATGTTCTGATACCAAAAAACTATACCATCTGACGTATGAATGTCATTACCTAAACATTCAGCTCACAAATTAAAATCACATCATGTCCTAGTGAGATTATTTAACAGCAAAAGCTGCAATTTAATGAGATAAATCTTTAGTTTAATCCAAAGTATGTGACATTTATGCACACTCCCGAGAGTCTTGCCTCAGTAATAGCTTCTCTTCCGCTATTCAACAGAGACAGCAGACAGTCTGCAATACTAGGTAACATTATTTTATAGATGGAATCAGGCAAACGTCCAGCTCACAGCACAACACCGACTCCTACACAAACTCAGAGTAAGACAAAAAAACAACAAAAAATGGATCATCTGAATCCCATCTGGCTAAGCGTGAACGTGATCCTGGATCCAAAGTTTTCAAGCTGTGAGTACGCATAAGGACAACAAAGATTTGTAAAACATGATCTGCAAAAAGTTCCCATTGTCCATATTTTCTTAAAGCTGTGCATGTGGATTTGTCAATGTTTTATTGAGGTCTTTCTAGGGATGTTCATGCTCTTAATGATGTGTGTGCATCTCAGAGAGAAACTGTACTTTATGTATATGGCAAACAGGAGGAAATAAAAAAAACGTCAGCAGACCTTTTAAAAAAAATTCTGATATCTAAACATCACTGACTTGACCATCATGTTTGGAGGATCGTGTTATTGCATTCTTGGTTAGGGACAGGTGGTATAACCAGCAAATTTTTGGTTGGCATGGACTGGTCGCAATGTACATTCACAAGTCAAATGTTTTTTTAATTTTTTTTATTGTTTTTGTTTATCCTTATGTGTGCATAGGACAGGGCTTTTTTAAATGTAACGTTAATACATGAGGGAGTAGGACATTTATTTCTTGCTGGACTAGCTTCTAGGCACAGATAAAACCCATCATAATAAGAGAGTGAGAGAGCGATGGACTTTACCATGATTTTCTTGGTGGATGCTCCCCATATGGTGTTTGATGGTACAAAATCATTCCTCCGCTTCATAGATAGGTTGATGAAATACAGCACATTTTAAGGTTAAGTGATGGGTTTTTTTTTGTGATGGGGAAACTATTCATAGCCCTATACTCTTGAAAATGTCAACTGTCTAAACGCTTTTTTGTCCTTTTTAAAGCAGATAACGCGACCCTCACAGGAAGAAAAGACAGAAGACAAGAACGAAGAGGACAAATCTGAGAAATTAGAGAAGAAAGAGGAAGAGGAAAAGGAAAAGAAGGAAGAGGAGGAGAAAGATGAAAAAGAGGACCCTAAGTAAGTCCTGTATTTTATTTCCCTTTTGTTTTTCTGTTGTAATTGACCTCGTTACCCCTTTTGCTCCAACTCTTCTTTGACTTATCAAAGGCCATGTACACAAGGCTAAGTTCTGGGAGTGACAACTGCATTTAAATACAGGAGTGAATCCCTTAAGTCACTGCTGTATGTGTATGCAATACAGAATTCATTTTTAATTAATTGTGTATCTCTGCTGTTTTTTTTTTTCTCTTGCTGTGATCAAACAGGCCTCTTAACCAGGGCCCAGACCCTCTCTTAACAAAAGGTACTATTCATAACCCTGGTTCTCTGAATGAGTGTGCACGAGCGTGTCACTGTAATGGAGCGACGGAGATTGCGTAATGGGCTGAAATGGAGGGATGAAACCCACTTCACGAATGCCTTCATTCTCAGAAGGCCCAAAGGCTAAACCTGAATAGCTGATGCCATAATATCCTGTAACCTGAGACATGTGCGATATTGCGCTTTCGTCCACTCTTTGAATTGTAAAAGACAATTCATTAGAGAGAAAACGCACTCTTGTGATAGGCGCACCTGCATGGAGGTTGAATTTAGCTCCAGACACGGGAACATAACACACTGAACGTGTGTAAAATTGCTCTTGTTCACATTCACTCTGAAGCCGAGCGATGTAATGTGCACACGGCGAGTGTCTTGCACCACTTTCACTTTGGAATTGGCTATGATCAGCCAAACCTCTATATATATTAGGATAATTAGACCCGTTATTCTCAGTGGAGCTAAGCCCACCTCCACACATAGACGGAACTCCCTCTAACTCAGCGGTTGGCTGAAATTAAGGACTATGAATTCGTAACATATGCCCTAATAGAAGAAATGAATAACTTTTCTGTGCGGGGAATATATGCTAATATGGAAAAAAGCATCTTTCAGATTGACTGATGTGAACCAGGCGTTCTGATGAATTGAGCGAGAAAGGCTGCTGTGCGTTAACTACAGTTGCAACGGTATACCACGGCATGAAATTTGACGGTTGTCATACCATTTACATTTGCTTATCTACGGTATTGAGAAAAAAATGCAACCGGACAGAGAATCTCACATGCGCGTACGCATCTCCTTTCCTACTTTTCTGCCTGTCAGACTCGCCAACTTGCGTCCCACACACACGCAGTGGAGAAAATGTCAGAGAGAGGCGAGAGGGTCTGACATGAGTGTGTGTGTGTGAATCAAAGCAGAGTTTCTCAACTGGTCTAATCGGACTTGGTCGTGGACCGCAGGGAAAGAACAATGCCATGGTTCTCCCATTGAAGATATTTGGGCGGCTGCCCAAGTGATGGCCTATTTACGACTACCGAGGCAGATTTAATGATGATCTCGCAAACAGCTAAAGTCTTCTCATCTGCACTTTCGCACGAGTGTAACGAGCTTGCGATCGTGATCTGCTCTTCTCTCTGGCACGCGTGCCCTCAATATTACGGAGCGCAGACCTCAAAACTGATGTGACCAATTTCAATTCTAGTGAGCCTTTTCTAGCTTAAAGCGTTACGGAGATTGTCAAGTAAAACCTCTCAAACAGTAGCAGCCCTGACATGCCAAACAGCACTGAGGAGGAAAAGAGCAACACTGTACTATGTGCCATCACCTTTACAAAATTGTTTCATGATTTTACATACAAAAGTTACATAAAAGTAACTGATATTTTGACAAAATGTTATAGTTTCATATGAAATAATCTAAAGGTAGAATCTATTAGACCTCCTTTTATATCAACAGTGGCAGTTTTAGTTAAAGTTTCAAGATGTTTCAGCTAGTATTTATTTTTCATAAATAATATAATTTGTTATTATTATTACTATTATTTAAGACAAGCACACTGACCTAACCATGGTAATGAGGAGCCTTTCCTCCTGTGTAATATGTATTTTCTGTTTAAAATTAGGAAACAAACGGGATTATTATGGGCTCATATAATATGCTTTTCAATTTTTAAAAGGGGGGAGAGAAAACTTCCTTCCTAAAATAGTTTTTTCCAAGTTTCAATTTAATAAAGTGTTTGCTCAAAATAAATACATAAATAACCCTTCTGTTTTCACTGATAATAGTAATTGTGTAATACCATGAAACCGTAATATTTTCTGATACTGAATGATACCATACTGAACTGATACCATTGCAACCCTGATAAAAAAAAAAAAAACTGAGAAAAACATAACAAATACACAACAAATCAACATTTAACCCCCATTAATATCCCTCCCTAATCACCAACCCCACTCCTAAAATTCTATACAGATTTTGTGAGACAGAAATATACAGCAAAATATTGTCCATAAAACAAACTCCAGCCAATAAGCGGAATAAACACACAAAATGTGTAGATGAATCCACAAAATTGTTCTGAAGGAGTTTTCCTCCACAGAAAAAGCTCCAGCCGCTAGCGGAACAGCACAAAAAAAATAACAATTTCAGTTTCCTCGGACAGTCAAACAAATGTTCAGTAAGCTGGCCCATTCGGCTGATAAATGAGTGCAACAAAAGACACAATTACTCCAATATCCTGCAAGAGATGTTCCACAAAACAAACTCCACACCACAGGAGGCATAAGCACCAAAAACATGCATATTTATCACAAGATCTTTATGGGATGATCGCAGAAATTTGGCCAGAATTGATTGGGGCCTCTCTCCCTCAGCCAATCTCCGAACCAGGACCCTGTGAGTGGCTACAGTGGCTACAATTTTCTGTGAATTCTAGAGCCTCCTCTGCTTGTTTGAGTCCCATGCAAATGACACTGAAAGGATCTGGGTCTGTGATTGGGGCGGCGCACATGACTGGTTATCCCCGGAGGTAGCCGTGGGTTTAGAAAGTGCCATAGTAGAGAAAAAAACTCATGGCGGGCAGCCATGGATCAGGGGAAAAAGGTGAGGGAGAAAGGCAGGAAGCCTGAGTATTAGGAAGTGAGCGTGGGCGACTTGCAGCAAATAAAACACAGCTAACCTGGCTGAAGCAAGACAGTCACATTTGGCAGAGGCTGATCTTAATGATGTGTCCGCCTGTAGACAAATATTGAAAGTCCAATAATCCAATTGAGAGTGAAAACAGAGGTAGCGAGAAGCGAATGTCAACTGAGGAACAGCAGCGCGTGCATGTCCTTATATGCACTCAGGTAAGGGGCGGGCCCTACCTGGCATAGGACACGTGCTTCTGTCTGTTTAGCCAGACTTGGTGCAATTGGATGCTTCTGCAGAGGTCAGGTATGGATGCCCTTCCTGAACACAAGATGATGAGAGATCTCCCTCTGGTCATGGTTTATCTCATGCTGTAAATCACTGATCTCTAGTCAGCTCAGCTCTGACTTATTGTCTTTCATCAGGTGGCAGAGAAAATTTTCTCCCTCGTATTAGAAATAACCTTTTCACTTAAATGGGACATTTGACCCAATTTAATTCGTGCTGAAACGGGTAAATGTTTTTCAGTCCAATTGCTTTTATCATAAACTGAAAACTCAACAAAATGATTGACAATAGTGATGGGCATGAGTATTTGAAAGTAACAGCGTTTGGAAGTGACAGCAATGATCGAACTATGAGTGATAATGAAAATGTATGACGTGACTTTTCACTAAATTCGAAGCTCAGTGACAACTATACACTAACGTGTCAAAGAGGGGCCTTGGAGATTGAGATTGATTACGTTGTGATTTTCAGCGGAACCTTGATTTTCAACAGAGACTTCATAGCAGCCAAACTGATAAACTTTGCTGCAAAGCTAGTGTTTGTTCTACAGGTTTACGATTGTCAAAAGAGAGTGTAAATCAGTGTTTTCAACACCTGTCTCTGCAAATGTTGGTTAAACAAGTTTTATTATCATTTAATGTATGGACTTTGACTCATGAATGTGTATTATTTGATAAAAGTGAATGTTTATCATTGACTGTAAATCTCCCCGGGTGTCGACATGTTTGTGTGACACAACTGCATTTCAGCAAAATCGAAGTTCCTGCCGGAGTTTCCAAGTTGGAAGTCCGACATGAAGTGGTGTTCCATTGCACTTTTCTTGGTAGGAAGTTGGAAAATCTGAGTTGAATGGAAAGCAGCATAAATAATCATTATAGCAACAAGCTCTGACACTGGAGCAGAAAGCGCTCAACACTGCGTGCACACACACCAGGCTAGTTATTCTTTTCAAACAGCTAGATGGAGCGCAGCTGAATGGGACTGAGCGCAGGGTCTTTAAAACTATTTTCACTTTAAAACCATTTTAAAAACGCAGTGGTTATGGCATCGTCGGTCAAGCAAACCATGGTTTGTAAATACACCATTCAGAGAGCCATGATGAATACAGTGGTGCGCCTACTAAGATAATTATGGTAACCTGAAGGAAGAGTCTCACTTTCTGAGCATTCTTTCATTGAGTTAGCCAGCGAGTCTTTACATAATGGCAAAAAATTATGCATTATATTTTTTATTATCTTTTGTACTTATTGTAAAAGATTACAATATAACAGTCTATAATAATAAACAGGCAAGACACTGGAACAACGAGATGCAATGCAGCAGCCAAATACTTATGTTCGACATATAAGTGCATTCATGTATATGCCCCTTAGAGTACTCAACAAATTCTCGAGTAGACCAAATTTCCAAAATGCCCATCTCTATTTGACACAGTGTCTTTCTCGCTCCACTGTTACACCAGTACTTCATCTGCAGATCTGCAAATGAAATCACAAAGTTTTTGTCTTGTTTTCCATTTAAAATTGTCTAAAATTCCTTAAAATGAGATAAATTTACTTGAGAATCAACATCTAATATATTTAGACTTGCTTTAAGAGAATGTATCTTAAATATAAGTGTATTGGTTATTTGAACTTTAGTAAAGCTATAACGCATTAAATATAACTGCATTTAAGATGTAACACCGGGGTGTTTCTTTTAAAGAGCTCCGACTCCGCTTATTCCACAACGAATGTATTTGTTATTTTTGTATAATTCCCTTGTACTTTGCAATCTACATAAGATGAAGCTGAGAAAGTTTAGAGTGCATCTGGACTGTGATCTGTGTAATTCTTCCTCTCCTCAGTCAGGCGTGAACTGCAGTGCTGCTCTCACGAGTCATCATTACAGTTTAATGTGATCTCATGTTATGTTAAATGAGATCAAATGACTATTCGACAATGAAAATTTTTGTCGACAATTTTTTGTTGTCGATAACATCACTAATCGTTTCAGCCCTACTCCGCTCTAAATTATTTAATCAGCTAGAAATAATGAGCAACTGGGAAAAGTCATGGAAATTCATGTGCCAAATGTGTTAGAACCCGGTTTCATTTAATCGAGTTCAGCAAAAAGTAGAGTCTTAATTCCTCCTATTTACCTTCACAGGGAAATCAGCAAAGACAAAGAGAAGTGTGAGGGAGAAGAGGAGGAGGGAAAGGAACAGAGCACGCCGCGTGGCCGAAAGACCGCCAATAGCCAGGGGCGCCGCAAGGGCCGCATCACCACCCGCTCTATGGCCAATAATGAGGCTACATCTATGGTGGCTGAGGAACTGCCTCCACCTCCACCACCACCTGAACCAGGTAACAGTCATAGATTCATGTACATTAATGGTTTTGTCAATAAATCATTCTTTTGAACTGCTTCTTTCCAATGATTCGGTCAAACTAGTTCATGAAGTGTTTATTAATCACTTACTAAAACTGACGTGGGTGACATGTAGGCCTGTCGCAATTATTAAATAATCATCTGATTATTTTGCACTTTAAATTCCAATCACATTTTACTGTCCAAATAAGGAACTGAATGCCACATTTGAATGTCTTATTCAGTTGAACTCTGACAGCACTTAATGCAGCTTCTGAAGACCATGTGAACTTCAGCGAAAATATAAATGAGAGTTTTAGTGAATGCAAAGTGCTCTGGTTTCACTTTAATTTAACAATCGTGTAATGGCGAATGTTATTGTCCATTTAAATATGGGTTCATTGTTAATGATACGCAGTGACCGGTGTCACGCCCGAGATGATACTGAATAAACACAGAATCTCAAAGGTCTTTCATGTGAGATCAGGGCTTATCTGTTTAATCAGAGAGCCTTAAAGTAATGTGTGAAAGTGAATAAATTTGGATAGAAATATTTTACTGTTGCATACTTATAATGTAACTTAATTTATAATATAATAGCCATTAAGGTTGGCAGGGTTCCAACAACAACAGTGTAAATGCAAATGGACCAAGACTAAAGATGAATTTTGAAATATTTAGATTTTTTAAATAATATATGTCATTCATAAGTTTTTAAAGCCTTAAGGGAAATCATGTAAAAGTTAAGGTTTATTAAGTTATGACAAAAGCATGACAATTTGTATGACAGTTAATCGTCATAATCATGAAAGCCCTAAAACGGACAATTAATCGCCGTAATAGTCATAATCGTGAAAGCCCTAAAATGGACAATTAATCGTCATAATTGTAATTATCTGTTTGACAGTTAATCGTCAGCCAAATGTCGTAATCGTGACAGCCCTACTGAGATGTAACTAAATCAAAAACATAGTGCTAAACAGCAGCGTTTAAAGTTGCATTCGGTTATTTTATCCCAAAAAATGTATTGTTAAATGATGCACAGGAACACCTGGGAACTGTTGAAGACCAGATTATTGAAGAATAGTTTTTCCAGTTTTTTTTAAATGATCTGTCTTAACAGACTGATTCACTAAAATGAAACAGACTTCCCTACACTAGGAAACATGTACACACTAGTATAAATTAAGTTCTGATGGTTTATTTTCTGTGTGTGTGTGTGTGTGTGTGTGTGTGTGTGTGTGTGTGTGTGTGTGTGTGTGTGTTAGTTCTGCCAGAGCCAACTCATCCCTCTAAACCTGAGCCAGTTCAGAAACCTGCACGAGAGCCTGCAAAGCCTATTCCTCCACCCAGCACAGACCCACGAGGTAAACGGCATTTATTTTAAATTTTTTTTCTCACACACACTATTCCTCTCTGTTTTTTTCTGTTTACATAAGTTCACACTTCTCAGAAAGGTGTGTCTGGTTAGTTCTATGATGACTGTCTGCTGATTCTGCATTTCTTTTATGGAATGGTGATTGTGAGTGTGTTTATCTGTAACCTCATTTTGAAGCCTGAAAATTACATATTTTATTCCTTTATCTGACCACAGTGAGGTTTGTGTGTGTAACTGGGGTTGGTAGTGATAGGAAGGCTGTCGTGGAGAAACAGAGTGATGGGGACTCTGGTTAGTTGAGGCTTTTGATCTCCATCACAGCCTGGAGAACAAAACCACAGCTCCTCAGCACCATTTTTCATCTGATCTTCAAACTGTTACGACATCCAGAGCTTTTCTCTTAATTTTAGTGTTTATTCCTTTTGTACTCACTCTCATCCTCTCCTTTCTGCTCTTTTTTTTTTTTTTCTTCATTTTTTTTCCTGTTGCTCTTTTGCTCCATTCCTTCCTATCTCCGAATCTCTTCTCCTCTTCCTGCCACCCAACGCTAGACTCTCAAGGTCTCTGAGTTTATGTTGCCATGGTGACAGCGGGTGGAGGGATCGCCATGGAGACAATAATGAGAGGCAGGTAAACACGGCGAGTCTCAGGAGGAGTTTGGTTAGAGCGAAAAAGGGTAATGACAGACTGGCGTGATTGTTTCGTTTGAGTTTTGTTAGATAAATAACGCTAATTATGTTTGCCACTAAATGCATTTGATGTCCCTGTCAGAAAGTGTCAAATGAGGCTAATTACTGCACCTTGCAGTGTAGAGTGGTTGCTGCTCGTGTTTTGTCTTTCCCGCTGTTCAGAGACTGACTGCTTCCCATCTCCTGTTCCACCTCTATCATCTCCACTCCCTTATGCTGAATATATTGTGATCAGATGGGCCAGTAATGCTGTTAAACCTCAAACCCTCATGGTTTGTATGAGAAAAGATGACTCTGTAATGCCTTGTGATTGAAAAGAGGGGCCGATCTCTGATGGGATTTGTGCCAGAGCTTGATTTTATCTCTGGGGTTCTCAAGTGTTTGTGCAAGTTCTTGTTTTCATGCTTTTGTAAACTTGTAACAAGGGGGTTAAAGGAATAGTTCTCCCAAAAGTGTACATTGTCATCATTCACTCACCTTCATGTTGTTCCAAACCTGTGTGACTGATGGACTTTGGAACATGGAGGAAAGGCATGATGTTAGCCACCATTCACCAGAGTCGTACAGCTTTGGATCAAAATCAGGGTGAATAAATGATCACAGAATTTTCAGTTTTGGCTGAACTACCACTTTAAAAGTTAAGAGCCAGATGCATCTGATCTAAAGCTCTGATTCCATGTCTAAACCCTGATCAACAAGACAAAAGCATACAGAATGACTGTACAAGCATAACGCACATGCACTCAGGGGTCATGGGGCAATGTAAATTATGTCTAGTGGGTTACCAAAGAGCCGTTTATTTGAAGAGATTTAGTGGAGACGTCCTGCACAAGTCATCTAAACACTGTGGAGACACTCACTCGCACTCTTGCATAAATGTCAGAGGTTCACACTGCTAAATCTGTCGTAGTGTTTAGTCAATCTCAAGGAGACCCTCAGAAAGGGAGGGAGAGCGAGCATGGGCTTTATCTCTACTGCGCTGTCTCACTGTAGTTGAGTGGAAATTACGTAGGGAGGGGTTGTTGCATTGCTTGGTTCAGCTCTGCTACTGTTATGAGACAGACTGCCTAATGATATGGGTGTGTGTGGGGGATGTGTGTGTGTTGGTTTGTGTGTGTTGGTCTTGGATCCAAAAGGGTGGTGCTTGTGCACTCCACTGTCTGAGATCAGCTGACTGGGCTTTCCAAGAGCGAGAGAACTAGAGAGAAAGACTGGAGCAAAAGAGAGGTGAGACTGTTGAGTTGTGTCCAGCGAGCACAAGGAAGGGAAAGCAATAAACAGGGCAAAGGACAGAAATCGGGTAAGTGCGAAAGCAAGGGTTAGGGAGGGAGTAGGTCTCTCTGCAGCTCGTGAGTGTAAACCGACCGAGAGGGAGGATGTGAGATGAGCTGTGTCATGTAGAACTGGATGAGTTATAACTCACTGTTGTTGCTGACGACGGTGTGTATCACTACAGGCGCAGTTGAAGCTGGAGAGACATCTCGCTGGACGGAGGAGGAGATGGAGTTTGCCAAAAAAGGTACTGCTTGACTTCTACTTGGTCTTTGTGTGCTCTCTTGCCCCACTCCTTCTCTCTTTCTCTGTTTTTTAATTGGTTCTGTCTGATCTTCACACATGAACAAACACTCCACCACACTTCTCTCTCTCTCTCTCTCTCTCTCTCTCTGTCTCTCTCTGTCTTTTAAATGTTTTTTTTTTATATATTTTTTTTTTTTTTTTTAGTCTCTGATGTCTCATGTATTGGGGGAAGTTGGTTGGGTTAATGTGGGTTTGTTAGCATCCTCTTTGTAGTGATCTATTCATATCAGGACTGTACCGAAGAAACTAAAGTAACTTTGTGAGCGTTTGACACACTAGAACTTTAGAGGAAGATCCTAAAGACCGTTTATTAAACCAAGCGTTCTAACCTACTCCTGTGTTTAAGGACAAATGTTCGTCTCAGCGTAAAAACATTTTACAAAACATGTCCAGGTCACATTCCAACCCAAAATCAAATGAAGAAAATAAGACATTGTAGAACCCTAATTATGAGAACCCTCATATTACGACCATTATGGTGTTTTACATTTTGACTTTTTCATGACGAAAATATGGTATTTGTTTTACTGCCTTCAATTTATATTGATTCAAACTTAAAAAAAATCTTTGTAAAACTTATGGTAACACACTAATGAGAATACAAAAAAAATCACCCTTGAGAATTAAGGGAATTACAGATTTTTTATTTTTAAAAGGACAATTCAATGTAAATGTCTGCCTTACCATAAATACTCCATGTTGTCCATTTAGGTATATCCTTTATTTTCATCAAGGAGCTTATTTTATGGAAATTGCATTGTTTATCTGCCATACAAAGTTAGCAACAAACCAAAACTTTTTATCATCGTATTTCAAACATTTGACTTTTTTATTAACAATTCAAGTGAAGCTTTTTGATGTGACAATGCACAATTCAGAAACAATAATATGCGCAGAATAGAGGGTGAAAATCCAGAAAGTGGCATTAATATGACACGGTGAACAATATAAAATGCTTTGAAACTTCCAAACTTTGATCTCTGAGACAAAAGTGTGATGTCAATTAAGGCTGCACTACAGACCTATTTAAAAAAGTCTATGCCAATTAGTACTGGGTAAAAATATAGATTTTCCAATGCATTCCAATCTTCATTTGAACGATCTCGATCCTTAAATCCCAAGATCAATCTTTAACTATATGCACAACTCTCTACAATGCGAGTAAATCACTCTCATAAGAGACCAAATTTCACATCATTCAACTAAATTGTTGATCAGCCACTTGCTGGTAAAAGAAATAGTAGATTTCCCTCACCTGTCATTTTAGTATAGCGGTGAAGCTAGGTCTTTTACTGCATGTTGAGAGTTCATGTTTGGTTTCTTTCATTCCTTGTAATGTGTCCAAAAAGGAGACCCACGCAATCCATTTGCCATTGAATAATATCTCTTTTTATATCCTTTGTTATTTACGGTCAATTGTTGATAAACAAACAAACAAACAAACAAAGATTTAATTCAAATCATGAATTGCACAGATGAGGTAAAGAAGCTATTCTAGTCCTCTCTCATTGATATATGCTCATATACAGATACTTATAACAGAACTGCTGGTTTCCTTAAAGAGACAGTATCGATTTTAAATCTACAAATCAAATCAATGTAAATACTTGTAAATGGTATAAATTATGCATTAAAAAACTAACAGCTATAAATCTTTGATACAAGTATATGTGCGAGCCATAAAGTCAGTTGACATCCTGAAATTAAAAGTTTGTTACAATCTTGTGTAGTTTTCCTGTGGACTTCAAGAACAGGATCAAATAAGCACATTCAATTCATATTAAGCTTTATTGGCAAGATAAACTTAAATGTACATCGCCAGTGCATTATTAGATGCGTGCTAGCCATTCGAGCATCATGAGCCGGCAGCGCTTCGTCTTTTGTTAGTCATGCGAGTAAACAAACGCTCCTGCTTTGCTTCAGTCAGGCTGCGCGGATGACAGCCTACATTCAGTGTTTCATTTGTTTATTTTTGCTTTCAGAACAACACTTGGTGTAATAAGGAAAACATCACTATTAATCCTTGAGATTTCCAATCCAGCATACAGGTACACCCTCCTTAAATCATGGTCACTCAAAATGACATGAAACGATTAAAAGAGAAAACAAACCTACATCGTGCGGTTCAAAAATCTTCATAACAACAACAACAACACAGCCATTGACCAGGAAAGTAAAAAATGGCACTCCATGTCAAAAAGGTTGCCCACCCCTGGTGTCGATTTATGAAACTTTTGCATACCCAGCCACAGTATTGCTGCAATGAATGCATTGAATCACCATTTTAAGTCTGTTTGTTAGTCTGTTACTCTGAATTAAACAAAATGATGTGACTAAAGCAATGACTCCAGCAGAAACTTCACCATTATTTTCATATGCTGAAGCGCTTATGACAGAAGTCACTGCTTCAGCTGTTTGTGATTGGCTGCCACCTGCTGTTTTCCACATCTCATTTGCGTAACTTTGCTAATTTCTCAACTTTTTAATGCTCTTGGCTGTTCTCAAGGCTTGATCTATAATTAAATAATCCGCTGTCAATCCCACAATTCCCCACGCATGCGTTGTGCTCAACTTCCATAGGAAAGAAATGAAAAATGCCTGCTCAGCTCTGCTCAAAACGCACCAGTGGACACATACTGTGAGCATTTCCATAGCTTGCCCGTATCTCTCCCACACCTGGCACACTACTTGAGGTTGAAGTCTCCATTCTTCATACAATAAATCCGCTCCCGTTTTTATTATGCCCAGGAAATGTGTCGTGTGTAATAAGCATGCACTGCTTCACACAATCAATTACTGTGCTAGGATGTGCAGTCAGGTCAAACATTTACCTCCTGAAATATATGCCAATTTTAGTCAAAGGAAGTGAAACTAGAAACGGATACTTTTTAATTTCATTTCATTGCATTAAACAGTCAACAATTAATTGCAGAAATCAACGCATGCATGCACGTGTTAAAATCCCCAGCTCTAATATGTACTTTTACATTTGTAAGATATGATGATAGTGTTTGTAGGAGTTCAATTTGCATGCGCACACACACAGACAAATAAACATATTTAAGTGCAATAAATGTTTGTATTAATAAAAAATTAAACCGTCATAGAAGCATTTACACAAGCTTACACTTTAGTGCTTTTTAAAGCATAAGAGTTTCCACAAGGGTTCTCAGGTCAGAATATGGTTAACTTTTCTTCTCCTCCCTCTGTCTTTGTTCTTTTTCAGTCCTCTCTTATAAAGCCGCTGAAGATTAGTCCACGGAGGACCGTGTCTGCGCGTGCATTTGGTTACATGTGTGCGCGTGTGCGCTCGTGTGCATGCATGTCTTTCCCTGTATCTACAGGCTTTTGCTTTGCACCAACCTCTGGTGAGCCCTGAGGTTCACTGTTCACTGCACAGTTCAGAACAGCCTAACATGACTCTGCACTAGGGGAACTCCACACTGAGTTCTCTAGTAATTGTTTGAAGAAGTGAAAGGTGAAGTGTAGTTTCCACATGTTAGTGTCACCAAACATAAAAAAAGTTAAATAATTATACTGGTTTCCTGAACAGTCTTCTGCCATTGGTCGGGCAAACAGATTTTCTGGCCTTAAACTCATTGTTTGAGTCATTGTTACATGAGAGTTTGATTGAGAATATTTATAGTCTTTCTAAACAAGAACAACTGTTGAGCAATGCCACTGTGTAGTTTAAATATTTGTGCTTTTAACCTTATTTATTGTAGTTCTTTGTCTCAAAGTGTCTGGCATGTGCTCAGCCATACTTCCCACAAATTTGTCCAGTGGGATTTAAGCATATGTAAATGCTGACAAAAATCTGGATCTGAAGTGGAGGCAATGTTAAGCGCTACAATGGCGTCTTTTTTATGTGCGAACCATCACACCCGTACAGACACAGTAAGCATAAACCAGGTTTTACTCTGCCACACAACTCCAGGAGAGAGATAACAAAGAAAATCTTTGAGCTGTATCATGGACAGCATGTGCCATAAACCACTGTGTCTTGAACAGTGTTGTTTGCTGTGATTTAATCCTGTACTCATTCAGTATACAATGCACACTTTCATTATGCCTCATGGTGCTATCTGTGGCCTCTTTTCCAGCACACTGTGGGCAACGTCTACAACAAGTGATTACTGATTCAGTCATTGTTTAGCTAAAAGCAGTTACACCTCAGAGCTTCAGTACCAGACCTCTTATGGAGGGAAGACCCTAGCCAGTCCATGGGATTGCACATAAAGGGCTGATAGTGTGAAGTACAATTTCTCATTTTTTTCAGTTAACATTTGTCAAGAAACTTATGAAAATCACTCTAAAACCTCAGTGTCATTCAGGGACATGTGGTTCTTAATTGTACATACAGGAGCTTTGAGTGTTTAATGACTTACAAGACCTTGGGCTGGGTTTAAAACAAGATGCATACAAATTGGAGACAGTAGATGTAGCAGTGGAGAATTGGGCATCTAAATTGGGCAACTTTTTTGCTTTTAGAGCATTAGTTAAAATGTTTGGTTAACTCATTTTGGGGTTGGATCATCTTTACTGGAATTGCCTAGTAGCATGGTTACAGCAGTAATGCAAAAACGCATGTCAAGTATGTTCAACCGGACCACATGTTGACAATGTTTTGCCCAAGATATCTTATCTGTGAACGCCTACTTGTGTAAAATAAATTTTTTGGCCTAAGTGTTAAGTTGGTGCCAGAATAGGTCAGAAACGGCAAAATTTCAGCAGCAATTGTCGGTTTGTCATCCCCTACTGTTATTAAGCTGTTTAAAGTCGGTTTGTGTCGCTAGCTTTAGAGGTAGTGCAGCCTTTGTTTAGATACCTATGGATAGCAGTCTCTTTCTGATTTCTTAACCTCATATTGGTAATTTAATTGTATCCTATGCAACCTGAAGTAATAATTGCGACACTAATGTGTTTTCTTGTTGAATACTTTGAAATCAGATAATTCTGCTCATCAGGACAGAATTCAGCTAATCAGGTTGCCTGAACCTTATGGTGCCCTGCACGTCCTGCCTCAACAAGTTCATCCATTCCTGCTAAGATGGCAGGATTAGCTGCACCAATGAGGCAGAATAAGTGGCACTGTCAGTTCTGACTGAAACCCATGTTCACATGATGTAATACAGATAGATGGTTAATGGCTAGGTTTTGGAGCCCAGAACCAGTTGTTGTTCAGAAGGGTCATGATTATCATGACTTTCGGTACCGTTAACTGTTCTTGTACGTGACATTTTCTGCCAGTGTGGATCAAACACTTTTCTAAAATATTTGGACTGTGTTTTTTCTGCAGTGCATTTTAGTGGCAGCACTGCCCCCTACTGAATCTAGAGCGTAAAAGCATGCAGAGACTCCTCTCAGCCTGAGACTTTTAAATCTACAGCATAAAACGTCCGGCCCTTCTGGTGTGGTCTGATTCCTGAACAAATGACTCCTATGAGCCGTTTCATTTTAATGAATCAAAACACTTATAGATCAGTCATAGCAGTTACTGAATTAATCTTATACTGATGCGCATGTTTTGAATTTCCAACTTGAATAGAAATATTTTGAAGTCTCACAAGAATGAAGTACAACACTTGGCTAAATAACACAGTCTAAACTGTGTCTGGAACTGTTACAATGTTTATTTAATGTTGTACTTCAGACATGTGAGACTTCAATCAGGCAGTGCAGTTATTAACTGATTGTTCATATGACACTGTGCAGTTAAAAATACATGTGAGTTTTGATATAATCAGTGGAATAATATAATAATATAAATGTTGTCAAATTTCTTGTAAAAAAAAAATTTATTATATAGTTAGGATGAATTTGGATTGCATTAATGCCACTAAAATTTATGCAAACATACCTTTTTAGAATTGTAAGAATTGTCTAAAATGTATTTCTGATCTGCTCTGTAGAAATCTGAAATGATCTCATCATTTGGAAACAGGCTGCTGAGGCTGATTTCTTATTTTCAAATACTTCCTCGAAAGAATTAAGAGGAATCTAAAACTGTATTGTTAAGATTGCTAAATTCCTTATGATTCCTATCTCTATTAATGGCAGTGTGTCATCTCTTTTCTCCATGTTGTAGTGGGATCCTGATTGAATGTTGTCTTGGCTTACACCATACAGTAGCATCTATTATTGTAAGCTCAGGAATATTGGCACAATCCACAATTTCCCACATGGCGTCCGTCCATCTATCAAGTCATTACTTGCTCATGCTTCTTGATCAATGCGACCATTACTACAGTTGATGCCCAGATATTTTTTCTAGATTGCACCTTAACCACTCATGGCGTGCTCATTCTTCAATACAGGGCTGGTTGAACATGGTAGGAACTGGTCAGCCATTGCTAAGATGGTAGGCAGTAAGAGTGAAGCTCAGTGTAAGAACTTCTACTTCAACTACAAGAGACGGCACAACCTAGACAATCTACTACAGCAACACAAGGTACAGAAATAGCATTCATGAATCTAACTATTCAAACGAACATTCCAGTTACATACTCTTAATTTCTGTACATGGATAGTTTTATGGACCTTATTCAGAGTAGTGCCATATAAAAATTTTGACGAGAATGAAAATGAGGCCGTAAGGATAGAAGTACAGTTTCTTCAATGGGTTGTACATTTGTTGAAATTGCTGTTGATTGTTCAGCTGACGAAACACTGAAAATAAATCTTTCCATACAGTTTTCAGTAGACCAAATTTTTTAGATGTGATCTAGGCCATTATAAAGACTATAAATCTATCCCTCACAGCCTCATTTTCATTCTCATAAAGGCTAATATGGCATCTACCCCCACAACAGTCTTTTGGCCTTTTATTAGGAACCAAATCTTGTATGCAAGTGTCTCATCATGAATAAACATTGATCATGCCATAATGAATCAGAAGTTTCTTTTAACAACTACTTACAAAGACATTTTTATTAGAAATTTTGACTTGAGTGCAGCACATATCTAGGCATATCTGATGGTTTTTGTACCTCGTGTGTTGTCGTGTGCAGGGTTCCAGGCAGCTCCGCGGAAATCGAGACTCATCACAGAGTGACCCCATGCCTGATGATGATGAGGAGAGTGATGGTAAGATTGCCCAAAAATAAATTCAATATTAGCCCAATAGTTATCATGCACTTGCATTTTTAGATTAAAATATTAAACCGTTAAAAGCATTACGGATTAAAAAGGCTGATTGTGTCCTTTTTCACTGCCAACACGTTCTCTGAATAGCATGAAACATTTTCCAGTTATAACCTACTCTCTAGACTTTGACATGACTTGTAAAAAATATGCCATGTCTTACCAACTAGATAAAAACAGTACATATATTAAAAATGTCATTTTTAAGGAAATACAGCATGTCGGGAAAAACATTATGAAATGTCATTATGATATGGCAGAAATAAAAAGTGATTTGAAATGTCAGTCATTTTTGAAAAAACTTCAATTCAAATGTTATTCAAAACGCATTGCTTTTGTAATATAAACTTCATCAACTCCATAAAGAAAAGTTATTAATTTGCAGGCCCTGGAATTAAGCTTAAGTTTTCTTTTGAAATAAAATTATAGTGGGCATAGACCCCATTAAACAACCTTACGATTATGATTCAACTTTATTGTCATTGTGCAGAGTACAGGTACAGAGCAAATGAAATGCAGTTTTCGCATATCCCAACTAAGCTGGGGTCAGAGCGCAGGGTCAGCCGTGAAACGGCGCCTATCTCCTATCTGGAGCAGATAGGGTCAAGGGCCTTGATCAAGGGCCCAACAGTGGTATCTTGGCGGTGCTGGGGCTTGAACCCCCGACCTTTCAGTCAGTAACCCAGAGCCTTAACCGCCCAGCCACCACTGGCCCCTATTTGCTTGAACGATTTGCTTGTGGAAAACGCTGTTTAAAAACAAATATGAAATTGATTACATTGTATAATAATACAAAAACATGTTCAACTTGAACCATCTTAATTTCTGTTGGTAATTTTCCACCTGTTGTCGTAGATGGATACTTGTTAGACAACAAAAGGGGCCGGTGGAGGAAGTTAGTAAATGTTTTGATTTGGGGTGGTTATGTAAGTTTTATTTTAATTGCTTTTTGTTTTGTTTGATGTGCAGTTCGACTTAACAAATATCTTTTACATTTTTTGTGTTTCAATAAATATATAGAATTTAAGCTAAATCAATAAAGAAAAAATAATCACCAATCCCTCTGTAGTGGGGGCAAGGGTGTTGTTGATGTAATTGGATATTGTGATATTAAAATATTTTGCCTTAGACCTAGAATTTTGCCTAGAATCAAGTTGCTTATTGCTTTTGTGAAATTATGACAACAGCACTATTTGCTTCTTGATTTGTAATAATTCCCTTAATTTGTAATAATTAAGCAGCAGTAATACATTATATAGTTATATATTGACATTCATTCATTCATTCAAATGCTGCTCATTCAGTTGGAATTTACTCAGAACTATCCACTTTATAATATATGTTTTACTCTCAAACACCCAGCTGGTTCCAACATAAGCTCTAATGCCCAGCCAAACACCCTGAAACCCACCACTGTCATATCTTTCTCTCTAACCCATAAATCCTGAGACTATTCCCTTCAAGAGGAAGAAAAATAGCAGAACTGTAATGTAAAGAGCTGAGATAGAAACAGACTGACACAGAAAAGAGCGGGATAAAGTGAGAGCAAAAGTGCAGTGTGCTGACCTGTCTGACTGCATTGCGTTTGATTAGATCTGACAGCGAAACCCCAGACCGCAGTGCACAGCAACAGAGGTCAGCATCCTCCCTCTACTACTTCTGTCTGTACTCTTAATGAGTGAGAATCGGGAGCAAATGAGGGGAGAACCAGGAGGGTGGGGGAGAGGCAGAGAGTGAATAAGACTGAAACACAAAAAAGTGAGTGGATTGAGAGGGAATATAGAGAAGGGATAAGGGATCTGGACTAATTCTGACTGTCAGGCTTGCACTTATGTAAGTGTTCTCTGGCTTTAAAGCCTCAAGAATATGTGCTTGAAAGCACAGAGTGCTTCAACTTGTTTGATCTGTTATGACCGCCCACCCATCCTCTTCCGATCCTTCTCTCTTCCTATCTACCTCTTTAAGTAATTTTCTTTTCATGATTTACCTAGTCACAGCAATCTTTTATCCATATCATCCCTCTCTCTGTCTCTACACCTACTTTCTCCTCCCATATTCATTTAGCAAACACTTTTATCCATAGGTTTGTTAGTGTACACTGCCTGGCCCCAACAAAATACTCTTTAATATTTTATTAGACCACCGTTAGCTTTGATTATGGCACACATTCGTAGTGGCATTGTTTCGACAACCTAATCCGACGTCACAACATTTATTTCCATCCAGAGTCGCATTGCGTTTTTGGCCAAGATCTTGTATTGATGATGGGTGAGTCGAACCACTCCGTTAAGTCTTCTCAAGTACATCCCAAAGACTTTCAGAGGGGTTAAGGCCAGGACTCTGTGGTGGCCAATTCATGTGTAAAAATAGTTCCTCATGCTCGCTGAACCACTCTTTCACTATTTGCGACTGATGAATCTTGGCATTGTCGTCCTGGAATATGCCTGTGCCGTCAGGGAAGAAAAAATCCATTGATGATATAACCTGGTCATTCAGTACATTCAGGTAGTCAGCTGACTTCATTTCATTGCCGCAAAAGTTTGCTGAGCCTAGACCTGACCAATTGAAACAACCCCAGATCATAACACTGCTTCCAGAAGCTTGTACAGTTGGCACTATGCACGACGGGTGCATCACTTCATGCACTCTCTTCTTACCCTGTGACACCCACTGATTTGAATAAGTTAAATCTGGACTCGTCAGACCACATTACCTTTTTCCAATGCTTCACAGTCCAATCTTTATTCTCCTAAGCAAATTGAAGTTGTTTTTTTATGATTAGCCTCACTAACTAGTGGATTTCTTGTAGCCGCACAGCTGTTTAGTACCAATCCTGTAAGTTCTCTTCTCATTGTGCGTGTGGAAATGCTCTTACTTTCATTATTAAACATAGCTGTGAGTTCTACTGTTGATTTTTTTTACAATGTGACTTCGTGTTTTAGTGATCTCTGATCACGATCATTCAAGTTTTTTTTCTGACCCCATTTCTTTTGCGAAGCTGATGGTTCACCACTATTCTTTTTGTTTTTTTTGCTTGATGCAGGCCAATAATTTGCCCCTTCTGAAACACATTTACATCTTTTCCGTGACTATGGGATATGTATTCTGACATGGTTGTTTAAGAAATGATAAGCTACACATTGCACAAGTTAGGGTTAAAATATTTGTTGCCAGCTGAAACATGTTAATCACTGCAATAATGATCCAGTCATAGGCTTTTAAGTGTCTGCTTATTTAAATCCAAATGGCGACTTTTGTTTACAGCCAGACAGTGTATTTAAGGTATACATTGTATCAGTGCAAACCATGACCCATTAACCCAGTTAAGCTACAGTAATATACTTCATCCCTGTCCTTTTTCCTCCATTTGTTTAAATATTCACATGGCTTCTCGGTGAGTAAAATCACAAGGTTTCTGCCCAGGTCTGCTTTCTATGGTTACTTCTCAGTTGGTGGATGCTTTGCTTTTCACCCTTCTCTTCTACCCTCATCCCTCTTTGTCTCTCACTCTCTTTCCCCCTGTCTGCTTTTTGGAGTAGTGCCCGATGTACTCCTGGAGCAAAGCGGGTTAGCCCGCACTGCTCTGTGAAAAAGGAACAGCGAAACAGATCGACTGTGATAGTGGAGAGAGAGTGTTCACACAGAGGAATAATAGATGAGGGAGAGAGTAGTTATTTTCAGAGAGAGTGATGTAGGGAGAGAAAGAGATTTGAAGAGGTAACTTGAATGTGGGGAGAGAAGAGTAGTTGCTTTCTAGTTTTTTTGAGTGTGCTGCTCCTCTGGGGTGTCTTGAGAGCAGAACTTTGAGGCTCTTTGTAACTTGAAGCAGGCAAGTGGAGTACATAGTGTTTTTGTTTGTGTGTGTGGAACTGTAAGCTTCTGGAAAATTTCTGTGATGTGATATTAGTGAATTTTTAGCCAGTAACAGGCTGTTATATATCTTAAAGGAAAACATGTTGAATATGGATCACTGTTGCCTTTGGTATACAGATACAGGTAGATGTGGAATCTGCAGTGTTACTAGCATGTATTTTGCATGTATTGGCTTTCTGTGGAGGTAAAGCTCAGCCCTGGTGGGCATGTCGTCACATGACAAGGGTGTAAAAGTAGTGATAAGCCACAGGGCTACTGCTTGTGTGCATTAGCTTGATTGCGTGACACTGTGCCATGATGGTGACCTCAAATGCTGCCTGTGATCTGTCACGACTGGATTGTTTGGGTTTTCTGCTGCTTTGCCTTTGTGTTTCCTTTTCAGAGATTGAAAAAGTTTGGTTTTGATATTCTGTGTTCTCTTTGCACGAGTGAATGGAGAATGGGTATATCTCACCCAAATCATACACTCATTTCCTTTCCTCAGATGCTGACAACAGCTCGGACACAGAGAGTGCACCCTCTCCCTCTCAAACCGATCCCTCCAAAGCCTCTGACTCACTAACAAATCCCAGCTCTATTCTGGACGGTACCTTGGACCAGGACGGCTCCACCACCAAAGACTCTGCAGCAGATTGCAAGGGTCAGGAGCCTCCATACAGCGAGCTGCGAGTCAAAGTGGAGAAGAGTCCAGAAGGAGGAGCAGGAGATGGGCATCTACAGGATGAGCGAGCACGAGTGGCTTTCGACACACAGATCCATCCTAAGAGCGAGCCACAGGACGTGGAGATGGCGACTCCGAGTGGGGACAGAGGACTGGTGCAGGTGAAGACTGAGCCGGAGGTCAGGGATAAAGAGGAGAAACAGGCGGAGCAGCACCACTCGGATAATGACTCTAGCGCCACCTGCAGTGCAGACGAGGATGTGGAGGCCGAAACTGACCGACAGAGGTAAGAAACCACAGATCGTGTTTTGTCCTAACCAGGCATGATGTGATAAAGCAATAAATAATAAACAGTGTTCCCACAGTCATGGAAAACTTGGAAATGTCAGGGAAAAGGGCTGGAAACCCTGGGTAAAAGATGTCTCTGCCATGTAAATCATATTTTTGACATTTTGTCAATAAATAGTTTGGTAGTGTTGTGCTGGGTAGCCACGGCCACTGTAAAATGTCCTGCTCCACGTCACTGTATATTTAAGATCAATCTTTGATTGGCTGTGATTGTGTTACATGTCACAGCAGTTTCACATTCAGTGTGGACAGACAATTTACTTGTCACTAGAAACTTGTTGATTATGGCACAGTGAGTGTTAGACATAACTTTCAGTTTAGTATAATTTGCTTATACATGTTGTTTTCTTGTTCTTTTGTCTCTTCCTTCCTCTGCCAGACTTTTCTCTCTTGAAAAGCCATCATTGCTGGTTGCTTCAGGCTCAGTGGTCATGCCCACAGCCAAACTCCTCAGCATGCAGCAGATACAGCAGCGGGCCGCCACCATTCCCCCTATGGTCAGTCCCCACAGCCCCTACCCCCATTTATCATTCAGATTTGCCCCTTTGGACAGAGACAGGGCCCAACCACCTTGCCACGTGAGTCCTGCCTCCATCTCCGTCTCCGCAGAACACACGCTGTGATTAGCTTCTGCGGCAATCAGCAAACAAATCAGCATATATCAATTGATTACATCTGTTAAATCATGCTGTTAAACATGAAGAGTGAGAGTGTTCAGTTTGGTTACTCTGTTGGGCTGTATCTGTTATGCTGTTCGGAGATTGTGGCACGTTTGTCTGTTGTGGCGAAGTGGTGTGACTGTGAAATGGATGTAATCTGTACTCAAACTGAGGCCCTGATTGGCCATTTAGAACTTTAAATTATTAGAATGTACCATGTTTTGCATAGCAAAGACCAATTATAACACATTAAAGAGATTATGAAGAACTGAAGCTACAGCACTTAAGTTGCTCAGTTAAAATATAAAATTAAATATTTAAATGGTTTATCTTAGCTAAAATAGGTTCATAAGTATATATTTTAGGTTTATATCAGTCCAGCACATTTGAATCGGTACCTCTCTGTCACTTCCCAAATGGCTTGTTTAGGTTTCAGCTCCATTCGGTCACAGTGGTGTTCCTGTTGGAGCTCCATTGAGTGGCTTTGCCATGTTACAGCACCAAATCAAAGCTGTGCATGAGTCTGCACATCAGGAGGACAAACAGAGACTGGACCTGAATGAGTCTGACCCCAGAGCACGAGTCATCACCCACAGTCCCAATGTACTTGACCGAGAAGGTAAGTCAGAGAGAAAATGCAGTTTTCATGACTGTCTCTGTCAGTTTTTGTTTTGGAATAACGTATGACCAAAAAAGCAGTCCCTAAAGGGTGGAGAGCACTGAAAAATAAAAAGTGAAGTTGCAAATTCATACAAAGCAAATAGATTGTGATGTCCATGTAGTTTCTTTGATCTATTTTCCCATGAATTCACTCTCCTTTACAAAGAAAAGTTTGAGAAAAGACAGTAACCAAGAAGTCATTTATCTCTTTATTCCCACTCTCAATTTTATAATTGGCTCAAAAATAGACTTCTAAAGGGTGTTGAGAGAAAAGTGAGAGAAAGGAACACAGTGGACATTGCTCTTCTCGCCTAAGAAACGCACTGCTTGTTTTTGATGGAGCCAGACAGAAGCAGCCAACCAAAAGGAACATTTGGTCATTCTCTTGTAGTGATATCCATTAGAGACACCGCATTTTGATTGACCTCTTTCTCTAAAGGTTAGACTCTGTCTTTAAAAACCTGAACTGAAATTTCACTTATAGTTGCAGTTCTTCCAATGTTTGGTGTATTTAGGGTCCGTTCACACACTAGGCGTTCACGTGTCTAAAAACTGTTAAATGGATTGCTGTGGAATGGAATTGAATGCTGAGGTCTTAAGACACAGAAATTTAACTCAACATACTTCTTAACTTGCCACTTCAAAAAAATGCACTTATGGCGTGAAATTCTGAAAGAAACAGCAAGACTTATTGTGATGTTCAAAGATGTCCATCTAGTGCATGTGGACAAAAAAAAACAGCACAGATCGATGCAACCCACGTGTCCCCTGTGAACGGCCCCTTACAATGTAGCTCTGAATTTACCTTGCTCTATCTATACCTTTCATTGTGGCATGGTGTTCTTTTGAATTTAGTTTGATTAAAATGCTCACTAAGCTGTCGTCAGTTGTGTGTGTCTGTGCCTGACAATTTGGTGTCTGCAAATTTCTTAAATTCTCACCTTTCTGTCCTGTCCAGGAAAGCCATTCGCTTACATGCCATATGATCTGAAGCTGATGGAACATGACACTCATGGTGGAGTAGGCAGACCAGGCTCTCCTTACAGACTCTCTCCTCTGGAACCTAGCAAAGCTTCACCCCAGCCCGATGCCAATAACCCCACCCGCTACAGTGTACCGCCAGGTAAGCAGCTTTGCTACCGTATGCTCTGCATCCAGGCAAATGTGTTTTAGAAACTTGGAATCACAATCTGAAAATAGGGTGTTTGTCCATCTGGTTGTTTCGTTGTTAAACAAAGCTCTACTTTATAAGTAATTGAAGACTTAGTGTTGGCTGATTGCTTGCGGCATCGTCCTGTTGACTGGGTTACTTGTTGGGTGGGTCCATTTGAGTCCCTCTTGGTTTGGGCCTGAAGATTTGGACTTCACTTAAAAGCGTCAGTTAGGAAAGTGGTTCTCAAGTGATGGGTCACGGACGGCAGGTAAAAATTATGCTAAATGTAACAGGCAATATAATCATGCATTGTTGGAATAGCAAAGTAAATATGCTTATCAGCTTTTAAAAAGGGAGAAGAAAATGCTTTCCATATCTTTTGTTGTTGACGCCCAAGGCTGGGAGTCCAATCAAACTCTTCATGCAAATTCATCTATCACTTGGTTGTAGCTAGCCAAATTAGACCGCTACCAACATAGACACGATGCGAGACAACATGGACACGTTGCAAAACCCATCCTCAAAACATTGCACTGAGTCTGTGATCACTCTGTTATGATATGTTCCACTTCCATTTTTATCATTAGTTTTAAAAGTCTCTTTGCTTTAATGATTTGCTAGACCTGCATACAGAGAGGTACATAAGTTAGCATTTCAGTCATTAGCACACTTATCTGGAGCACAAAAATTGACCGTGTTTGTGTCATCGACTACATTTACACCAAAAAGCGGGTTATTATGAGAAAGCAGTGTTCCGGTTTACATAAACTGTGTATGCGGCATTCTCTTTACTCGTGTATGCATGCGGTCAGTACAGCAACACAATTTCCCGCAACGCTTGTGTAAATAACAAAAGTTATTGCTGTGTTTGTTTCCTTACTTTTCTATTGCGACCTGCAGGGGAATTGCGCTTCTATTGTGGGGATTCCCTTTATGTAAAATACCGGGATTCCCTTAATGTACAAGCCCATATATGCAAAAGTTAGGGACCATCGATATTTTACAGTGGTGTTTAAAAATGGGAATAGTTTATAGTGTATGTGCTTTTCCCACTGTATGAACTGAAATGTTTTGTTGACTTGTTGTTGGGCTCCATCCTATGCGTTTGTTATTCGGTCTGTTCCACACACATGCGCACCCTTCAAAAACCTGTTAGAACACAGTTTATGTGTTTGCATGGCCACATAAGCAGCTTTCTCTAGGAGAAAACCTATGTGTGTTAAACTGCTTTCTCTTAATCCCTTAAATGGCATAAAGAAATCGTCGTTCTCGTTTACTTGATGCTTTCTGCAAAAATTCGGAATAACCGGCTTTAAGTGCATTTAAACATGGTCTGTGATGGTCTCCCCATTTTGTTTTAGAGAAACTCTCCTACATTTCACTACACTCTTATTGGTGGGCTGCACAGTTAGCCATAGTATTTAAATATCTGAAGGCAAATGGTGTATTCAATGGCTGTAAAAATAGTGTCAGCCTAATTTGACCCAAAAAATCAGTTTTCTTAAAAATGGGAATCCTGGAGGGGAAAGTATTTGTGTTTATACCACGGGTCTGTTGAATTCTTGATTCTGATTGGTTGACAGATGTTCTAAGGTGTGCAATTATTTTTCAAGTAAACGCACGGCTATGAAGTAGTTCCAGGTCTTGACCGCATAACGGTGCCATACCACTTCGCCAAATTATTTCAGTTATTTCAAAGAGCCCTACGGGCTACCACAACAAAATAACCAATTAATACAAAGACATTGGTTAAGTACATTGGATAAGAATGCCAATGTCTATAATATCCTACATTTATTTAAATTTCAATTGAAAGCGTCCTTGGGCTCCCTTCTTTCTCTCTCTTTTGCTCTCATCTCACCCACACACACACGCATTGAGACTTGAGCCGCGACCAACAAATAGAGCCGCACCCGCGCAACTTGATCAATACAACAGTTTCTATTATCCGAGATAACTTTTAATGTGAGAAACTTTTGTTGTTGCAATGTATTTTTCCCTAATCAGCCTCACAAAGCTATAGTGGAAAGGGCCGTGCTACCCCTCCCCCTCTCTTTCGCTCTCACACAAACTCTCAGCCACCACTGTGACTCACTGGGATTGTTTAGCAATGGAAAAGGTGCTATTGAGACTTAAACTTACACATTGGTTTAATGCAATTCCTGACGAGAGCCACTTTAAACAGGAAATTCCACACACAACCTCTGTTTCACTCGACCTCAGTTTCTATATTATCTAAAATATCTGTGTGAAACACCCTCACGCTCCCCCTCCCCGTCTCTTAAACTCTCTCACACACTTGGACACACATACATAAGCATTACGCACACACTTACTCACAAGCCAAAAACAGAGCTGTCATGTCAGTGCACACCTGCATCTCAGGGTAGGGTGGAAAACAGTTGCAACCAAAAAGGTAATCCCAGAAGCGATCTCTCTCAGTTTATGATTTTCTCTCTTTCAATCCTTCAAAAATAAAGTCACACATACATGCACATACGTACTACCTTATTACTCCAGTTAGTGCTCCAGTAAAGCCTCACAATCTTCCGTTACTAGTTCAAAAGTTACATTTTCGAACTTGAAACGAAGGCTCTGACTGTATCAAAGCAAGATGCTGAATCCATGATGGAAGAAAGTAGTTCCACTCACAAAAACGAATGGACGAAAACTAGAAAATGCCTTGAAATAAAACCCTGAACGATGTCTTAATGTGTGGTAACCGTGGTATAAGCAAAATAATTGAGTCTGGCCCATTGAATTATTGATTTGCATCGTGACCACATTAACACCTCAGGTGTGCATTATTTTTCAATAATTGAACTGCCTGTCATCAATTATTCCTTACTTAAATTGCAGCATTGTGCATAATGCATCGTCTTGAACAAAATGAACAATCAATAAATTCATAAATAAAACTTATTTAGAATACAGACCATTCCCGACACCGTTTTGCATGCAAAATTAAGCATTATATTCCTACATGTGGTCTAAGCCAAATCATATAGAACAATGAAATCGTTCTTAGTAACATTAACTTCATCTTGCCTACACTCGACTGCAGTACTGTATCTCATAGGAGATGGATCATGTGTGCTCCATTGCCTTCACTCATGGGTTTTCACCACATCGCATTGTTGCTCATTTGCATAAAGTTAAACTTTTAATCCTTTCACAACTTTGTTGTATTTCTGGACACACCGCATTGTACAAAAGCACTCCCTGTCGCTCATTTAATTGCCACCTCTCTTAGAAAATAATGTCTTTCATTTATTTTGCCACTGCAAATCGCTGTATGTGTGAACCCCCTTCAGACCTGTTTTGTTTTAATTTATACATTAAGAACTCTCTGCAGCTTGCATGACTACAACAGATGAGCCATTACAGCATAAAAAAAATCACACTCTGCACTAAAGAACCACAGAGACCCTGATCTCATCTATAGCTAAGAGGCTTTTTACACGAGAAAGGAGAGTTCACGACTCAATATTTCAAAAGAGATGAGTGAGAGGCCAGACTGTCTGGTAAGTGAAAAGTGAAGAGGTGCTTTTAGTAGCACTTTGAGTCACGGGTGAGCATCGGTGAACTGAGACTTAATCCCTGCCATGCTAAAATCAGGCATGGATCTGTGCTGCTTTGTCCAGATTTTATTTATAGTTTAGTTTGGGGTTCTCTGTATCTGGGTCAGGATTCTTCTAACCAGCTCTTTATTTTAAGAATGTTGCATTTTGGACTTTAGTTATTATGAGCAGGTAAATTTTATGAAACGTTATAGGCAAATTATTGAGCAGTGATCACAGGTAAGAAAAAATGAGCAGGGCTAGAGTCTAAATTAAGACTTGCACCCTGTTTGCACCTGGTACTATCAGGAGAACACTTTGTGAGGTGAGACAGATTTCCCTTTACATCTGGTAGTAACCCGTATCTCCAGTGACCACTTGTGATTGGATTTGAAGAGGAGGGTTTCTGATTTCATGATGTCATATGTTACACACTAAGCATATAGGTGTAAATGGGGTCTTGAAGAGAATAACTTTGGGTAACTGTGGTAACACATTAAGAGTGATCCTCTTTTGCACTTCTGTTTTCAACAGCTGCTCTTATCCTTCTGTTCCAACAGTTCTTCATCCGGCACCAAACCAGGCAGTTCAGAACCTTTCAGATGTTCGCATGACGTTCTCGCGTAACAGGCCGCCCAACATTCCGTCTCCTCCACCCCTCATCCCCACCTCCAAACCCACTGACAAGCCCTCTTTCATTCAGGGGGGCTCCATTTCACAGGTGAGACAGAGACTGATGGACGTAAACAGACAGGTTAATGAAGTAACTCGATTTTTACTTCATGCATTAAACATTTTGAATCAACTTGGCTAAAAATGTTTTAGTTTAAATTATTGTTTCTCTGAAAACAAAAAAAATCAATTTTAAGACATTTCAGAGCAAATACGTAATTATCTATATATATATATATATATATATATATATATATATATATATTGAATATAATCAATTGGCTGAATCACCCAGCCCTAGTGAAAGCTTTAGTTACACATGTAACTGTGGTTCTGTTTCATTCCTACTGACCGCCAGAGGCAGTGTAAACTCTATCGGATGACACATACCAACATAGTCATGAGGAATGCCACCAACCTGATGAAAAATTAAGGCCGCTCCTGAAGAACTGCAGAATTCACGGCATGATAATCCGCAACGTTGACCTTATGAAACCTGGCAAATGTACATGGAGAAGCCCAGGTAGCAGTAGTGCAGATGTCCGCTAACTAAACTCCTCTAAAATGAAGATGAGGTGGTCCTAGTGGAATGGCAAGTTTACCCCCAGGGCAATGGTTGCCTTGTAAGCCAGTGTAATAGTTTCCACTATCCAGTTTTACAACCTCTGCTTCGACACTTCGACACTTTTTCACACCACCATAGCAGACAAATAACTGGTCTGACTAAATTGAGCAGTAGTGTCCACATAACACTTCAAGGTATGTACAGGACACAAAAGTTTAGCACTTGAATCAGACCCTGAAGAAGTCTAAAAAGAGGCCAGTTCAATGTGCTGGGTTATGAACTGAGGAAGGACATTTGGAAGAAAAGAAGGATTAGTTCGTAGGACCACCCCGGAGTCATCCGGCAACCAACTCAAGCACAATTCTCTAACAGACCGCACGTTCAACTCACTGACGTTTCGCAGAAGCAATAGCCAACAAAAAAGCAGTCTTCAAGGTTAACTATTTAATGTCAATGCTTTGCAAGGGCTCAAACTGGGATGAGCAAAGGAATGCAAGCATGAGTAGCAAATCCAACATGGGAAAGTGAGGATTCCGTGCAGGCTTCAGATGGCGTACACCCTTCAGAAAACTGCAGACAAGACCGTGAGATCCAAGAGAAGATCCCCCAATTGGAACATGATATGCCGAAATCACAGTGACATACACTGTCAAGGTGGAAGCTGCGTTGCCCTCCTCCAGTAAATGTTGAAGAAAGCTTAAGATGCTCGGAATGTCACACGTTGCAGAATTGAGCCCCTGCTTCTCACACCATGCAGAAAAAAGCCTCCAACTGGAAGCATAAATCTGTCATATAGAAGAAGTCCTAGGAATGGAGATTGTGTGAATAACCGCATGATTATAATGTTCCAGAGAAGGATTTAACCCAATGGCCAGACCCAAAGCTGCAGACGAGCTGGATCCGGGTGCCAGATGCTGGCCTCCAGCTGGGAGATTAGGTCCTTCCTGAGGGGAAACATCCATGGATTGCCTGACAGAAGTCTCAGCAACAGAGGTAACCATGGTCTGGCTGGCCATCGCGGTGCCAAGAGTAGCACTATGTGCTTGCACAGGGAGATCCTGTGCAATGCCTCCCATAACAGAGGGATAGGTGGGAACACATATAGTAGGCAGTTCGGCCATTTGTGAAACAGTGCATCCTGGCCCAAGGGACTGGACACTTCTTCCCTGTGAGGGAAGCATTGCTTCCCGATGAGAGGGAACAACTCCCAGGGGCACTCCAGTCTTTAACAACTCTACCTGTCTCCACAGCCTCAACGCACGTATGCAGCAGTGAGAAATTACAATCAGTCGGGTGGGATCTAGCCGCAAACTGTTGTTCCATAACTGAAGTGGTCTGAGGTGGAGTAAACCCAGGGGAATCACCACTGTAGCAGCGGTTAACATACCTATTAGTCGTAGGATAACCTGGTACTGCAGACACACCCGGGTGAAAGCGAGCCAAGAGTTGCATAATGTTCGTCACACGTTCCTGAGACAGGGAGGCAGACATTAGGTGGGAATTCAGGGTTATTCCTATGAATGTAGTGGTCTGTGTTGGACTCAGAAAAACCCAACTTCTGACGGGGTCTTCCTGGCAAATGTTGATGAGGTGGCCGAAAAAAATCTAGCATTCTCAGTAACACAAGGCCTTTGAGGGGGCTGTGACTGGGGTGTAGCATGCTGGTGGAAACATTGCTCCGGTGTGGCATAGCGATGTCGGGTCTGTACTACTGATATGCTAAAGGTAGGGCTGCGTTGCACCTGCATCAGTTGACGAGTGGCCTCAGACAGCTTTACCCTCTTTTCCAACTGTTCCGGAACATTAGGACCAAAAAGATGCCCGGGAACTAATGGAAGATCTCAAGGTTTTCTTACAGTCCTCAGGTAGCCATGCTTTGGCAAGGCGCACTTGGTGGCGGGCTGCCAGAAGTGTGGCTGCAAGACTACCCAGCTTGCGGGTTACATGGCCCATTGCCAAAAGAGCAGTTTGCAGAAACTGTGAAATTGAGGGATCAACATTTGCTGGTTCTAGCTTACTGGTGGCAGCAAGAAGTAACTGACAGATTGTGTTTTCTGCACAAGTTATGTAGGCAACAGACTCGTATGCCTTTTTTAGCAATGAATCTGTGCAACCACATTCCGCACTGGGACATCGCACATTCCCTCGTAGAGTCTCGTCAGGAGACACAACCAAAGCTGCAACGGGCTGCTCTATTTCCGGAGCATGACTCACCCCAATGGAATCTGCTTCAGCCATAGATGCTAACGTCCGAGCAGTCTTTGAGTGCCGTTTAGGTGGACCAGAACCTGTGAGGGCATTTGAAATGTAAGCCACAAAATCTTTACATGGTGGCATGGCAAAAGAAGATGTGGCCTGCCTGAAAAAGACATTGGTTTGGGCAGACTGGACAGGTGACTCATCAAGTCCTAGATGAGAAATTGCCATTCGAAGCACAGCCAAAGTATCATTGGAAGATGGCTGGGCCTGTCCAGATGACTGAACTGACCCCCCACTAGACCCCTTCACTGCTGGATAACCAGTTAAAACATCCTGAGGTGATGTTTGTGCCGCAACATCCACAGCATTCCCATGATCATTAAAACAACAATCCGAAGCAATCAATTTTCGAAATTGCTTCAATTAAAACAAGGGGAATCAAGAGACTCTTCCCCACCTCCCACAATTCTGAACATTCTCATCCTCCTGTGACATCTTCACATGTGACAGGCTGAAGTAAGTGAAGCAGGCGTTTCAGCTCTGCCATCTCTGATGAAAGCACAGAAACCATCTTAGAGAATTTTCCTCGACACGCAAATGTTCATCACTTCGTGATGGTAGGGGAGCACCGGCTGCCACAAGCGCCCTGCGCTTCTGAGTGCGAGAAGGGGCTACGTCCAACTGCCCGAGTTTCACCATTGAATTAGGGTCTAATTCAGCCAAACGGAGCCGCCGTTCCGACATGGGTAAAAGACTGCAGTGCAGACACGGTTCCACTCCCGGACACGGAGCCTCTCGCAGATGTTGAACATCCAAACATGATGGGCAGATGTCATGACCGTCGTCCGGGAGGAGATTATTAGGGCACAGCTAATAAAACCAGTGGCAATTGAGCTGTGAGCCATAGTTACTCACTAATAACACCTTTGGATAGCACCGTAAGGTTTAAGTCAAGCAGAATGATGGTAATGAAGCACAAGACAGGCAAGGAAAATAATAATTATATGATTCCTCCAGGTGAACCGACAGGTAATGGCAAGAAATAACTCATGAAAAAGAGAAAATATATCTAAAATGTCCGATGGATTGAACCAAGGGGCAGAGAGTATCACGTAAGTTCCAGGAACAACTGAATGGATGTTGATAATGTCAACGGGAGACCGTTAACTTATAGCGCGAAAACACCAGCCACCGGATTGCACCGAGAGGCACAGAGTGTTACTGACGAAAAGGCATGAAATCGCTGCTCTTGTAAGCTGCACTTGACAGCGCAATTTATCACTTAACCAAAACAACCTATCTCAACCAGGCGAGAAAGAGGCAGAGTGCTGAGGGACTGTGGTTTATAACCCCCAGGGCTCAGCATAAGTCACGACGTGACTTTGTTGGTATATATCTGGCTGGTGTTGTGATAATCCAATAGTGTTTACTCTGCATCTGGTGGTCAGTAGGAATGAAACAGAACCGATGTTTAAGTTGTTTTATGTTACATTTAATTTATTTTGTCAATTTCGCTTTTTTCCTTGAATACATAATACTCCTGTTAAAAATGTTGACAATGTTGATGACCACAAAATATATTTAGACTTATTCCTCCTTTTCTTTAAAAAAAGCTAAAATCAAAGAGAACAGTGAGGCACTTACAATGGAAGTGAATGGGGACAATGAAAGTGAATGTGGCCAATTTGAGGGTTTAAACAAAGAAATATGAAGCTTAAAATTACATGATATCACATTCATTTTTCTGTGAAAATTCATGTATTCTTTGAGCTGTTAAGTTGTTTTTGTTGGCATTACATCGTCATTGTAACAAAGTTGTAAAATTGGCTATAAATTTACACAGAAAAGGTTAGTTAGTGATTATATCACACTAAAATCCTGTTAACACGTATTATGTCTTATTGCTGTACTTTTGGAGCAGTGAGTATTTTAATGGTAACAAATTGGCCCCCCATTCACTTCCATTGTAAGTGCCTCACTGGAACTCAGAATTGGTTTTTTATTTATTTTGTATTTATTTAAGAAATGAGTGACAAGTAGAAATAAATTTTTGTTGTAATCAATATTACAATTACAAATGCTGTCGATTGAGCTTGACTTATTGAACCTGGAATATTCCTTTAAATTGACTTTGTTCTATTGTTTTTGGTTCTATTGTTTGTAATTTGTGTCTTGCTTGTCTTGAAAATGACTTGAGAACTTGAACTCCGCTCTAAATGTTTTCATTGGGTGGAAATTGTGTGCAATCTCTTAATTTTAGAAAGGCCTTGTCCAGCAATCATGAATGAATGATTGAAGAAAAAAAAAAAAAAAAAAAAGGTTAAAAGGTGTGATAACACTGATAAGAAACTTACAGGTGTCCTCCTTTTGTCTATTCAGCAGAGGTGTGGACTCGAGTCACGTGACTTGGCCTTGACTCGGACTCGAGTCACTAATTTGATGACTCGCGACTCGACTCGATAGAATCAAAAAAGACTTGCGACTCGACTTATACTTTGACAGCAATGACTTGCAACTTGGACTTGGACTTCAGCTGTCTGACTTGGAAATACTTTTACTTTTTAAAACCAAAGAGAAGAGTTGTATAATTTAAAATGTGCAGTAAATCAACGATTCATTTCCCAAATAAACGATTCATTTGATTTTCAAATCTGCATTTCAACGCTCCATATTCAACCAATCAGACAACCAACCAATCAGCTTCCACAAAAGCTGGACCAAGTTTGAAGACTGCGATGCGCATTTAAGGACAAGGACACAGCAAAAATTATACCAAAGGTGATATAATTGGGATATATTGAATACAGCGTTAAAGGATTGCAACATGTAGAACCTGTGGTTCCAAAATTACAGACACCTCGTCGACAACGTCCAATTTTGTGAGGCATCTGAAAATACACAGACAGAGGTAAGTTGTTAACTAATTTACGTCAGCTATGGTTCAGTAACATACATGTCTATGGCAGCACATAGCAGATTTACAGGCTAATAAAGTCTGCATATCGAACCGCAAACTATTTTTTTACTGCGGTCAGTAGCATTTAACGTGTTATAGCGATTGGTGTAATGGACTAAATCTACCCAGTGTTTTATTACGCTGTTGTGTGACCTCGATAAAGGAACGCCATTTATTATGACCACACACGTTGGTGCTTTTTGAGCATAGCTGGTTAGAACGTGCATGTAAACACACTCATTCTTTTGCGGACGTGCTGGTCCTTGTCATTCGTTTAGCTATATTTATTTAATTATATTGTTTATGGTTCTAAAAATCACAAAACCGATCATTTACTCTGAACAGCCCAGTATATAACTCGTATATGCAACTTAAATGTCTGCAATTAGCCACTGCCTGGTAATATTTCAGATTTCATTCACCAGTTCAGCACGTTCAGCGTCCTTTCATTGCGTGTTTAGAGTAAAAGTTTGGTTTGCCTTAATGTGTGTCTAAAGATAAGATCCATGTATCATCTTTATTGCCCTCTTTAGTCTTTACAGGTAGATATCAATAAAAAAGAAGATAAAATTAGATTATAAATTAGAAACTTCTAGATAAAATTTGTATAAATTTACTATAGTAATTACTACTCTGACACTAATTTGGCCAAAGTGCACTAATGACTTGTTTAAGACTTGAAGCTAAAAGTTGAGGACTTGTAAATTAACTTGGACTTGCCTGCCTTGACTTAGGACTTGACTTGGGACTTGCCTGCCTTGACTTGGGACTTGACTCGGGACTTTAATGCAATGACTTGAGACTTACTTGTGACTTGGAAAACAGTGACTTGGTCCTACCTCTGCTATTCAGCTCCTTAGGGCTGTTGATTGTTATTTAAAACTTGTCTGCTTCTACTAACTTTAAATGCTTCCTACACATAATGGATCAGAGCAGGGGATCAATTGTTTTCCTTCTATTCCTATCTGATTGGTGACTCCCCCCTGTGTGTCCTATAGGGAACGCCAGGCACATACCTGCCTTCTCAAACGCATGCAGTGTACGTACCAGATGTAGTCAAGACCACGGGAGGGTCCATCTCACTCGGCTTGCCAAGACAACAGGACGCTGCCAAACCTGGTAAGAGATTTTGCAAGCATAAACACACTTTTATAGCGTAATCCTACTACCTTGTTGTCAAACTCAGCTTAACTACCGGTTAATTGCATGTGTAGATGGCGAAAACCTCATGCCTCAATCCATGGAATGTGTATTGTAAACACCTGATTGTTTGTGTGTCAGTGTTATATATTAAGCAGGAGGAGTGTTCTCCACGAGGACAGAGCGCTCAGGCAGAGGGACTTTTATCCAGAGCTCAGTATGAGGGAGTGGTCAGAGGTGAGTGCTCAATTTTATTTTATTTTTTTACAAAAGCAAACATGTTTTCAATAGTGGAACCCAAACAGATTCACCATTTGATAGTGTTTGGACTCCTCTCACTTACCTGAGAGAATCTGACACTGCTGTGGTGAAGTAGAGCAGCCATGCCACAGAGGTATTAGGGGTCAGAATCTGTTGGCACCTCACAATTTAATTTAGATTCAGTCACGATGTGCTTTCATAACAGTTCTCGATGCATCTCAGTTTGTAATCTTTTGACTTGTATAGTCTTTTTCAATAAACAGAATTAATAATATTACAATTTCAGATTACAAGAATTGTTTACAAGACGTTTTTTGCTGATGTAGCCCATCCGACTCGAGGTTCGTTTTTTTGTTTTTGGCACAATTCTGAGTAAACTCTAGAGACTGTTGTGGGTGAACATCCCAGGAGATCAGCAGTTACAGAAATACTAAAACCAGATCGTCCAGCACCAAAAATCATCCCACAGTCAAAATCACTGAGATCACATTTTTCCCCCATTCTGATGGTTGATGTGAACATTACATGAAGCTCCTGACCTGTATCTACATGATTTCACTGCTGCCACATGATTGGCTTATTAGTTAATCGCATGAATAAGTAGGTTAACAGGTGTTCCTAATAAAGTGCTCAGTAAGTCCATGTATGGCTGACTACAGGCTCCCACACAAATCCGTCTGTTTTTTTCCCCTCTGTTCCCAGGAGGCTCCATACAGATTCAGGACATGAGAGGGCCCCCTGGAAAAGGCCCTGTGGGCTTGACTTACAGAGGAGGCTCAATTACACAGGTACCTGCAGGTGTCTATTTTGCATTCAAATTTGTGTATTTAGTATTTCTCACTCTCTCTCTCTCTCTCTTTCCAGGGCACACCTGCTTTGACTCAGTCCAGCGTAGCAGCAGATCTGTTGAAAGGCACTATTGCTAAACTGGCCACAGAGGACCAGAGTAGCCCAGAGAAGAGCCGGGCTGAAGCTCATTCTAAAACCCACGTCATCTACGAAGGCAAAAGTGGACTCATCCTCTCTTTTGATGGTCAGATTCAGAACCTCTTACTGTCTTGTGTGTTTGTGAATCCAGTGTCATTTTGTAGTGTCTCAGTGATGCAGTGGAGTCAGATGGTCATGTGTTGGACATGGCTTCATTTCATGGGCAGAGTAACAATGTTTGATTAACTGTATAACAAGAGCAGACTTTTTTTATGGAGCATAGAGCTGCAGTTGCAGCTAGAATTTACAAAGGGGCCTTTTGGTATGGCCTATGGACATTTACATTTTGAAAGAGATATTCTCATAAAAATTCTGTTATTCACTCATTATGTCTTACCGAACCTGTAGGATTTTCTTTTTTTTCGTGGAACACCAAAGACGAAGTTATGCAGAATTTCCAAGCTCTTCCATATAATAAAAGTGGAAAGGCTGTCAAGAAAAAGCCTCAAAGTCCATACAACTTGTGTGCTGTATTCCAAGTCCTCCGAAGCCATACAATAGCTTTGTGTGAGAAACTGATTGAAATTTATCCAAAAGTTATTCACTGAAAATCTGAAAATGTGTGGTCTCCTTTAACGTTCATTGTATGGAAAAGAGCAGCTTGGACATTCTGCTATAAATAATTCTTTGTTACATGGAAGACAGAAAGTCATGAGGCCAAGTATAATGACAGAATTTTCTTTTTTAGACTTGGAGTGAAATGTCGAAGGTGCAGGAAGTTTATTGATTGCATAGCCCATTACCTCATCTCCTCTTTCTTTTGTTTTTACAGCCATTAAGAACCCGAGAGAGGGCACAAGAAGCCCACGAATGGGGCATGATCTCAAACGCACATATGACATCATGGAGGGGTCCCGTGGACACCCAACACGCGAGAATGCACCTTATGAGGGTTAGTAGTCCTTCCATTTTACAAGATACAGAGTTGAAGAAGTGCGTGTATTTGTCAGAAGAGAAGGTTGAGTGCTTTTTGGATTTTTTTGCAGGTTTGATGAGCAGAGCATTGCCGAGAGAAAGTTTGCATGAGTCTAAGGATCGAGCCATACTCGCAGGATCCATCATGCAAGGTAATATAGACCCAACATAGACTTTTTCTTTTAGAACACTGCAGGTCTTGCTCAATGAACATACAGTTGAAGTCAGAAGTTTACATTTAACTTACCAACCAAATACATTTAAACTCATTTAAAAGTTTTTCACAATTCCTGACATTTAATCTTAGAAATCGTTCCCTGTCTTTGGTCAGTTAGGATCACTATTTAAAGAATGTGAAATGTCAGAATAATAGTAGAGAGAATGATGTATTTCAGCTTATATTTCTTTCATCACATTCCCAGTGGGTCAGAAGTTTACATACACTTCGTTAGTATTTGGTAGTATTTGCCTTTAAATTGTTTAACTTGGGTCAAACATTTTGGGTAGCCTTCCACAAGCTTCTCACAATTAGTTGCTGGAATTTTGACCTATTCCTCCAGACACTTGCTCGCACACGCTTTTTCAGTTCTGCCCACATATTTTAAATCGGATTGAGGTCAGGGATTTGTGATGGCTTTATTGTCCTTAAGCCATTTTGCCACAAATTTGGAGGTATATTTGGGGTCATTGTCCATTTGGAAGACCCATTTGCGATGAGCTTTATCTTCCTGGCTGATGTCTTGAGATGTTGCTTCAAGATATCAATTTTCCTTCCTCATGATGCCATCTATTTTGTGAAGTTCACCAGTCCCTCCTCCAGCAAAGCACCTCCACAACATGATGCTGCCACCCCCATGCTTCACCGCTGGGATGGTGTTCTTCAGCTTGCAAGCCTCACCCTTTTTCCTCAAAACTTAATGATGGTTATTATGACCAAACAGTTACATTTTTGTTTCATTAGAACAGAGGACATTTTCCCAACAAGTAAGATCTTTGTCCCCATGTGGCTTTTTATGGTGGTTTTGGAGCAGTGGCTTCTTCCTTGCTGAGCAGCCTTTCAGGTTATGTCATTAAAGGACTTGTTTTACTGTGGATATAGATACTTGTCTACCTGTTTTTTTTTTTTTTTTCAATTTCACTTGCTGTTGTTCTGGGATTGATTTGCACTTATCGCACGAAAATACGTTCATCTCTAGGAGACAGAATGTTTCTCCTTCCTGAGCAGTGTGATGGCCGCATGGTCCCATGGCATATATATTTGCATAAAATTTATTGTACAGATGAACTTGGTACCTTCAGGCATTTGGAAATTGCTTCCAAGGATGAACCAGACTTTTTTTTCTGAGGTCTTGTCTGATTTTGTTTTATTTTTCCATGATGTCAAGCAAAGAAGCACTGAAGGTAGGCCTTAAAATACATCCACTGGTACAATTCAGTACATCTCCTATAAGATGATAACTGGCTATTGTCTAAAGGCTAGACATAATTTTTTGGAATTTTCCAAGCTGCTTAAAGGCACAGATAAATTAGAGTATGTAAACTTCTGACCCATTTGAATTGTGATATAGTCAACTGAAAGTGAAACAATCTGTCTGTAAACAATTGTTGGAAAAATTACTCATGACATGCACAAAGTTGATGTCATAAACCACTTGCCAAAACTATAGTTTGCTAATATTAAATCTGTTGAGTGGTTAAAAAATTTGTTTTAATGACTTCAACCTAAATGTATGTAAACTTCTGACTTCAGCTGTAGTATTCATTACATACTGCTTTATGCTGAATTGCCTTACCTGCCACCTATTGTACCAACATTCAGTATATACTCGTAGCATTGGTTTTTAAGAAAGTTCTTCTATTTTAATGGGAAAAATATCCCTTGATATCCCTTAATCTAAATTAACTTTTATTGAAATTCTTGTTCCTATTTTTCATTCTTCACAAATGTTATTGAAAATTTTAACTTGCTCTTAATATTCAGCATCATATTCTTTGTTGAATTTTTATATAATACTCCGTCTTCCCTAACTTGGTTAAGGAACGCCAAGATCCTCTGCTGAAGCCTTTGATGAGGCCTCCAAATATGGTAAACAAATCAAGAGGGAGAGTCCACCTATTCACTCTTTTGAGGGAGGCATCACCAAGGGTAAACCATACGAGGGGGTGAACACCATAAAGGAGATGGGCCGTTCAATTCACGAGATCCCCCGTAAAGAGACCCAAGATAGTCGCAAAACCCCTGTTCTGGAAGGATCCATTTCTCAGGTACAGGATTTGAAAGAGCTCTGAAATGGACATGTACTAAATGCATCTGTACTTTTTTTCAGTTGCAAGCTATTATTGTTTTCCACACTGAAATGTACAGTGCCGGTTAGATATATGTGACCACATTGAAAATCTGGAATTCAAGTTTATGATTTTGAAAACTGTAGGCAAGGAAATGTTATGACATAAAATGTATTTTCTTGTGCAGATTTCTTGTCCATAATCAAGTAAACAAATTTGTGACTTTTACCATGTTAACTCATTTTCTACTAGAGGTCAGATTGTTTTTACATCCATTGAGGTAATAAAGATGTTCTTATGAACATTCTCAAATCATGCTGGGATAACATGATCATGAGGTTTTGCAAAAACTTGTGGGGTCCATGCTAGTTGGAGTGCATGTTGCCATTAAAACAGCAAGTGTGCTATACAAAATACATAGTAATTTTTCAACTAAACATTTCTCTCATTTTGTAATGCTGATCAAATAAATTATTATATTTTAATTATATAAATATATACAATTATTAGGGCTGTCAATTGATTAATATTTCTAATCAAATTCATGGTCATTTGCTCTTATGGAAAGAAATTGGTACTTTTATTCACCAAAGTGGCATTCAACTGATCACAATGTATAGTCAGGACATTAATAATGTGAAAAATTACTATTACAATTTGGGGAAAAAAAAAACACTTCAAAGAGATAAAAAAAATCTTGGCATTCTAGCTGTCAGTTTGTCCAGATATTCAGGTGACATTTCACCCCACACTTCCTGTAGCACTTGTCATAGATGTGACAGTCTTGTCAGGCACTTCTCACACACCTTACAATCTAGCAGATCCCACAAAAGTTCAATAGGTTTAAGATCCATAACACTCTTTTCCAATTATCTGTTGTCCATTGTCTGTGTTCCTTTGCCCACTCTAACCTTTTCTTTTTGTTTTTCTGTTTCAAAAGTGTTTTTTTTCTTTGTAATTCTTCCCATAATGCCTGCACCCCTGAGTCTTCTCCTTACTGTTGTACTTGAAACTGGTGTTGAGTGGGTAGAATTCAATGAAGCTGTCAGCTGAGGACATGTGAGGTGTCTATTTCTCAAACTAGAGACTCTGATGTACTTATCCTCTTGTTTAGTTGTACATCTGACCTTCCACATCTCTTTCTGTCCTTGTCAGAGCCAGTTGTCCTTTGTCTTTAAAGACTGTAGTGTACACCTTTGTATGAAATGTTCATGTTTTTGGCAATTTCCAGCATTGTATAGCCTTCATTCCACAAAACAGTGATTGACTGACGAGTTTCTAGAGAAAGCTATTTCTTTTTTGCCATTTTTGACCTAATATTAACCTTAAGACATGCCAGTTTATTGCATACTGTGGCAACTCAAAAACAAACACAAAAACAATGTTAAGCTTCATTTAATGAACCAAATAGCTTTCAACTGTGTTTGATATAATGGTGAGTGATTTTCTAGTACCTAATTAGAAAGTTAGCATGATTACTCAAGGAGAAGGTGTTTGAGTGATGGCTGCTGGAAATGGGGCCTGTTTAGATTTGATCAGATTACTTAAAAAAAAAAATATATAAATAGTGACTGTACAGCTTGTCCTGTCCCATCAGTACACCGTGACCAGTTGAATGCCACTTTGGTGAATTAAAGTACCAATTTCCTTCCGAAACGACAAAATCACAACAACCTTGAGCTGAACTCACTCAAAACAGTGGAGATGATAGTGGATTACTTTTGAAATGTATTCCACTACAGAATGCATGCTGAAATTTGTAATATATTCCATTAGATTACTCAAAATCAGTAACATAATCTAAATACTTTGGATTACTTCTTCAGCACTGGTAGATTTTTTTCACTTGTTTTGACTAAAACTCTGCAGTACAGTAAGACAAAATACACATGTTAAAAATATATACTTCTGCAGTGTTGTTTCTAAAACAAGATTAATCAAATTGATCTTGTTTTAAGGATTTTTAGATATTTTAAAGGAAAAGAATACAGTAGTTATTATCAAGAAAATGATTTTTGCTAGAAAAAAGAAATTATGATCCAACGTGAATTTTCTTGAAAAAAAAATATGATTGTGTCTGGTAACATGTTCATGTAAAATTGCTAAAAATAGCATTTTAGTTTAGTGTAAACTGATAATTTACACAAGTTTTTCACTAGTTACCCCACTGTATTATCAGTCAAAATAAAGATTGTTTTTAAGTGTGAGCCCATTAAGCACAACCTTCACTTGAGATGTTCACTCAAACACCTGAAGAGAAATGCACACCTTTCCTTTTCTTACTTTGCATTATTTTTCTCCTCAGGGTATCCCTTTGAAGTATGACAGCAGTACTATAAACCCATTGGCCATCAAGCATAATGTTAAATCACTGATCACAAGCCCGGTGAAAATCTCCCACCCCACCATCGAGGCAGCTGAGCATGAGAGGGCCAAGTATGAGGATGCAAAGGTGTCAGAGCGTGTCCGCCACACTTCTGTAGTAAACTCCACTTCTGTCCTGCGCTCCACACATACAGAGGCAGTAAAATCCCAGCTTAGTCCAGGCATGTATGAGGACAGCAATGCACGTAGAACTCCCACCTACACCAGTACCTCTATATCCAGAGGATCACCCCTACTGCGAGGACAAGAGGGTAAGAATGCCTCATGTTTTGTATTATCTCTCCTATTCTCTCACTCTATTATTCACTGTCTCTATACAGTTTTATTACTCTGAGAAAAATTGTGTCCTCACCAGGCATGATAGGACAAGAAATTATTCTGTCTACACTAAATGTGAAACTGCTGCACAACATGACGTTATAGCCGCCAATCGTATAGTTGATGCTGAATCGGTTTCATGGTGGGCGGGGCTAGCCAGTGCAATGACACAGAAATTGAAAGCAAGTGATCGAGAAAATGTCCTGTTGCCTTTTACTTGTCGCTTTTCACATTGAAATCACATTGATCACTTTTTTCACATTGGCCTCATTCAAACAGGAAATCTAACGACAGGTAAACCAGCTTCTCATGAGAGAAAGAGCGCACTGACACCAAACCAGAGGGACAGTGTTCCAGCTAAGTCGCCAGTATCTGGGGGTGACCCCCTTAGATCTCACAGCCCGTTTGACCCCCACCACAGACCCATGGTACCTGGCGAGGTATACCGGACTCACCTGCCACCACACCTGGACCCCAGCCTTGCTTTTCATAGAGTCCTTGACCCAGGTAATTTGGGGCATTCTGGGATCTTTCCAGGATTAACATTTAACCAGGGTGCGAATTATTGCAGGGTTTGGGGTTACTGGCATCACTTTATTATACATATCCATTTTAAAAAATATATCAAAGAAAACTCTTGAAGAGAATGAAAATTTTTTTATGAGAACTTCATAAGATTGCAGCTTGAAAATACCTATAGAAATTCCTTTTTAAAAGTCTGTAAATCGCATACTGGTTTTAACCTTATGCTGAACAACATTACTTCAGGTTTGGAAAATTTGTGTATTGTGAATTAGTTCGGTTTTAAAACCATGCTCTTCGTACAAACAAGCAATGTGCCGTAAAACAGTTCCTGCGTCACACAAGAAATTTATTTTGGTTTTCAGTAATGGCTCTCTTAAAAGCACTACTCCTATCTCGTTAATAAAATCATGTTTTGGTTTTTAACGTAGTCTCATGCATAAGAAATGCGCATTTCCTGCTCAACTTTCCAATACTGTGGCGAAACCTCACCATTGACGTCAAGAACAGCTGTCTTTTGCCTTTTCACCTCTCATCCTCTGTTTTCCTCTTTATCCTTCAGCAGCGTACATGTTTCCACGTCAACCATCACCAACCGGTTACCCAAACACTTACCAGCTGTATACCATGGAGAACACTCGTCAGACCATTCTAAACGATTACATAACCTCACAGCAGATGCAGGTCATTCCAAGACCCGATGTTGCGAGAGGACTGTCACCACGTGAATCATCCATTGCCATCCCCTACCCACCTGCGAGAGGTAAGCAGCATGATTATCTTTGTGTGTGTGTCCGTGTGTCCGTGTGTCTCCGTGAGAGTGAATGAAAGTGACTGAAGGAATAATGTAGTCTGTAGATATTGTGCTTGGGTGAACTAGAGGCTACCTTTTCCAGACCATCAGAAGCAAATGACCTTAAAGCAAATTCTGTTTTTCAATTCATTGAGTTCAAAACAAATGTTAAAACCAGGGCTGGGGCTGTTCCTTAGATCTTGTCTTCCGCTGTTACAATCCTAGACCTGTTTATTAAAGGGCCCACATTTTTTTCTGGTAAGTAAATTTGCTACATATGGTAACTTTGCACTACAAGTACAAACTTAAGGAACAAGGTAATTTATTAAAAGTTAATAAATTAACTTTTGGGTGTGCTCAGGAATGGTATCATTAGATAATTAATGATTGGACATTTCATTGGAAGAATAAAGATTGATCCCTAACCTTAGTCGGTCCTAATATGGTGCAGTTTCCACACTGCACCATATTGCACTATGCAGTTCTCCTTTGTAATAACTGACTAGTGCTGATTTTAATTAGTTTAAAGTTGTTAGTCTGGTCAGCTCTCAGCCCTAGCCTACTAATCCAGTTTTTTGTAATTGAACTGAACTCTTTTGGTATCTTGACATATTATTGAGATAATTTATTCAAAATTCTTATTCTAGTCTGTTAGTATTAAATGTTTCCAGATGGTGAGTAGAGGGCGTTAGCTTATTAAGTTGAAGCTGATTGGTTTGTGGTTGATCACCCTCTGGCCCTTTGCTTCTGTCTGTAAAAGGAATAATTGATCTAGCCCAGATGCCACCTACCATCCTGTTACCTCACCCAGGGGGCACAGGTTCCCCCTCCCTGGACCGCATGACCTACATCCCTGGACCTCAGACCCCTTTCCCTCCTAGGGCATTCAACCCTGCCTCCATATCTCCAGGTGAGGATCCCACCCCCCTCTCCTATCAAACACCTGAACTTCCCCTTCCAGTCCTGGTGGTGGTTTAAATCTCTTTAGATCTCACCCTTCACTGTTGTTTTGAACTCCGTTTTGCTGTTTTAATAGAAATGCTTTCTCCCACCTAATACTAACTAGGCACTTTAAGGTTTATGTATGGTGCACAGCAGTGTTTCCTGCGATGCTGTTCAGCAGTAGTGCTGTGCAGCTTGTGTTGGAAACCAAGCCACCAAATTTTTCATGTCTTTCGGTTCAGTTAACAGTTCTTGAATGTGTTTTCTTTTTTTGATGCGGAAGGGACACCGTTTTGAAACTTTTTTAAATTACTGTTGACAGTACAGCACTTACCCCCAGAACAAAGCACTCCTGTCAGTTCTTTTTCGTGAATGACTAAAGGTACTGAACTGTAAGTAATTTGTTTTATTTCCAACTCGACATGAACCAGTAATTGCTACTGTGTTATGTCAAATTAAGGCTTGTAAGACTTACATCAGAGTAAGTACTGGATGGTTGTTGATATGATGATGTGTAGTTAGATACACATGATTTTTGTAGTAATTAGTGATATTTAATGAAAATTAATTATTACAATATTTTAAATTAATAAAATATACTAAACATTTGCAAGAATCTGTTATGTTAGGTAACTGGCTGATGAAGGCTGTAAATCCAGTAAGAATTGCATTTCTTCCTACTATTTATTTTAATCAAAAGTACCTAATGGACCCATTAATGAACCAGCATCGTAAAGGAGATTTGTAACAGGAATCAAAATAACACACCACGATGCACATTTCTGTTGCTTTGCCTTCTCTGGCTGCATGCAAATCAAAGACAGAGCAACTAGTGCAGTCTGATTTAAGAACAAATAACTCTTATTAGCTGTTTCTTTGCTGAATGCGTTAAAAATTTATCCATTTGAATCCATCTGCCAAACCTAACCAGCTTCCCCGTGGTAGAATCCGGATTGTTTAGGAAACATGGATGCACAGTGTTGAAATCATTAAAGCTGCAATGCAAGATTGCCTAAAAATATTTGGCACAAAATGTAGTTATTCATATCTGTGTTCCATAAACTCTGCATGAGAAATTCTGGCTTGTAGTTTAAGATTAATATGTAGGATATTACTCATCATTGGAGAGCGAAATCCCCCAATTCCCTTAAATCAGATTTAGCTACCTCCCCTGGGAATCCTGCATGCACCTGCCCTGTGTACGTGCAGCTGAAGCAAGCAGAGTGCTGTTTCACTGTGCGGTTAGTGTGAAGGCAAATTTTGGCCTGGGGTCAGTACTCTCTATTTGGTAGTTTGTCCTTCGGAGTGCAGGTGGTCTGAAGGTCAGTTCACACTGAGAGCGACATGAAAAAGCAAAGTGAATCTCCCTTTTTTTATTTACACAGAGAACAAAACGATAATGCACTGGGCAGAACGAAAAGGAACATTTGCTTGATGCAAATTAGACTTGAAATCGAAGCCATGCATCTAATATTCGCTCTCTGTGTGAATATGCTCTACAAACTATGTTTTATGTCTCTTATGTCTCGATTCTCGGCCAACACGACTCCACATGCCGAAGTGTCCTTGGGCAAGTCACTGAACCCCGAGTTGCTCCCAATGGCAGGCTAGCGCCGTGTGTGTGTGTGTGTGTGTGTGTGTGTGTGTGTGTGTGTGTGTGTGTGTGTGTGTGTGTGTGTGTGTGTGTGAATAGGTGATTGGAACACAGTGTAAAGCGCTTTGGTAACCTCTGAGGTTAGAAAAAGTGCTATATAAGTGCAGACCATTTATTAATTAAGATCTGTCTTTAATCATTTCATATCACTGCCAGTTACTGTTTAATGGATGTGGTATCCTGAATCTAATTGCTGCTCCTAACAGCAAAAAACTTTCCCTGTCAAACTCCAGCAAGTGTAGAGGTCCCTTTTTGTTTGTAAACACCACTGTTTGTGTTTTTGTGCCTGTCTTTCCCCCTCACAGGACATCCTGCACATCATGTGACTGCAGCAATTGTGGAGAGGGAACGAGAGAGGGAGAGAGAAAGGGCAGAAAGAGAGCAGAGAGAGCGAGAGCGTGCAGCAGTAGAATATATCCGTGGAGGTAAGACTCATCGACACACAAATGCAAAGAATTTCAGTCTGAGATGTAAATTCTGCACAATCTATGTGCTAAAGAGGAAGTGTCTTTGTTTATGTCTTAGGTCCTGAGCAGCCTGGCCGTCCATGCAGCCGTAGTTTCTTGCGTTCCCCCTCACCCTCTGTGAGATCACAGGAGGGTGTCCTCCAGCAGCGCCCTAGCATATTCCAGGGCACTAGCAAGAGTGTTATTACCCCTCTCGTGTGAGTAATGCACTATTTTTGACATCATAAACGAGTTAATTAACCCTCATGTTCTGTTTGGGATCTGATATCATAAAATGTATTGAGTATTCATTGAATTTGGTCAGTTTTTATCTGAATAAAATTACATAATTTAAATTAACCAAAAATATTTTGGGTAATGATAATGTGCAAAATAAAAAACATTTAGAAAAACGTATAAACATTTAATAATTTAATCATGTATTGAACATATCAAAGATACAACAAAATACAACTGACCTTGTGAAATTCAGAGTCCCCAAAATAATAATATAATGCATATAATGACTGAAGTATAAGTTACTGAAGTAAGAATTATGTATTAGTTAAGAAGTGAGTTACTGTATTCTGAAGTCTTTATACTTTAGAGACTTTTATTAATTATTAGCCAGATTAGGATATTGCATTAGCGTTTTTATGGAAACGGCATGTTCACAACGCAAGTTACGAATTCTGACTAGCATGTAACCTAATTCAAGTTCACCTGTTAACCCATTTATAAAGTGGTGAATTTTGAAAAGTGTTCAGCTCTTTCGGGTTATGCATGTGAAGTGGGGAAACATCCAGCATACTAGATTATTGGATTAGATGAATCAGTTATTTCTAGATGGTTTTTTTTCTAAAAAGATGTTTCTCTAGATGTTTCCTCCTGTTTGTGTGCTGTTAAAATCTCGCATTGTTTTTTCTCATCATATTTTCGTCAAGAGTATACAGGTGCTGGTCATATAATTAGAATATCATCAAAAAGTTCATTTATTTCAGTAATTCCATTCAAAAAGTGAAACTTGGATATTATATTCATTCATTACACACAGACTGATATATTTCAAATGTTTATTTCATTTAATTGTGATGATTAAAACTGACAACTAATGAAAATCCCAAATTCAGTATCTCCGAAAATTAGAATATTACTTAAGACCAATACAAAAAAAGGATTTTTAGAAATGTTGGCCAACTGAAAAGTATGAACATGAAAAGTATGATCATGTACAGTACTCAATACTTAGTTGGGGCTCCTTTTGCCTGAATTACTGCAGCAATGCGGCGTGGCATGGAGTCGATCAGTCTGTGGCATTGCTCGGGTGTTATGAGAGCCCAGGTTGCTCTGATAGTGGCCTTCAGCTCTTCTGCATTGTTGGGTCTGGTGTATCGCATCTTCCTCTTCACAATACTCCATAGATTTTCTATAGGGTTAAGGTCAGGCTAGTTTGCTGGCCAATAAAGAACAGGGATACCATGGTCCTTAAACCAGGTACTGGTAGATTTGGCACTGTGTGCAGGTGCCAAGTCCTGTTGGAAAATGAAATCTGCATCTCCATAAAGTTGGTCTGCAGCAGGAAGCATGAAGTGCTCTAAAACGTCATGGTAGACGGCTGCGTTGACCTTGGACCTCAGAAAACACAGTGGAACAACACCAGCAGATGACATGGCACCCCAAACCATCACTGACTGTGGAAATTTTACACTGGACTTCAAGCAACGTGGATTCTGTGCCTCTCCTCTCTTCCTCCAGACTCTGGGACCTTGATTTCCAAAGGAAATGCAAAATTTACTTTCATCAGAGAACATAACTTTGGACCACTCCAGTCCTTTTTGTCTTTAGCCCAGGCGAGACGCTTCTGACGCTGTCTTGTTCAAGAGTGGCTTGACACAAGGAATGCGACAGCTGAAACCCATGTCTAGCATACGTCTGTGCGTGGTGGTTCTTGAAGCACTGACTCCAGCTGCAGTCCACTCTTTGTGTATCTCCCCCACATTTTTGAATGGGTTTTGTTTCACAATCCTCTCCAGGTGCGGTTATCCCTATTGCTTGTTCAGTTTTTTCTACCACATCTTTCCTTCCCTTGGCCTCTCTATTAATGTGCTTGGACACAGAGCTCTGTGAACAGCCAGCCTCTTTAGCAATGACCTTTTGTGTCTTGCCCTCCTTGTGCAAGGTGTCAATGGTCGTCTTTTGGACAGCTGTCAAGTCAGCAGTCTTCCCCATGATTGTGTAGCCTACAGAACTAGACTGAGAGACCATTTAAAGGCCTTTGCAGGTGTTTTGAGTTAATTAGCTGATTAGAGTGTGGCACCCGGTGTCTTCAATATTGAACCTTTTCACAATATTCTAATATTCTGAGATACTGATTTTGGGGTTTTTCATTAGTTGCCAGTTATAATCATCAAAATTAAAAGGAATGAACACTTGAAATATATCAGTCTGTGTGGAATGAATGTACATTATCCAAGTTTCACTTTGTGAATGGAATTACTGAAATAAATCAACTTTTTGATGATATTCTAATTATATGACCAGCACCTGTATTTTAATTAAAATTTAATTATCGCCAGGTTGTGTCTTTTCCGTCTTGTTTACGTTATTGTTAACGAAATCTTACAAACCTTCAATAAAAAAATTTTATCATAAAACATAATTAGCATTGAATTTAGGTTTTGTCTTGATGATTTCTCTTAATCTTACAGTATGTGAAGTGATTGTTTACAATTTCAGCTTGATAACTTGCCTCAAATATCCTCCATTAAAAATGTTACATTACTCATTTAACTCATGTTTCTCTCAGAGACCCAAGATTTAAAACATGAATTTTCACATGCTACAATTCTCTGGTTGTACTGTAACAGTACAATCCTGCAAGTTTTTTTTACATGGATTTATTTTATTCTATTTTTCTACTATGTTTTTCCAGAGTAAACTGACCCCAAATAGAAATGACATTACTATATTAGATAACAATCAGCTTTATAAAAATAGTGCATGGCAAATTTGTGGTAAAAAAGTAGATCAAAAGAATAAAAATCAGAATTGGTCTCTGGTACCCCAAACAAAGAACGTAAAGTGAATTTCTGTACAATATGACGGTTTAATAAAATTCATAATGTGCATGTTCACATCCATAGGTTGCATTTTGTTTACATTTGTTCAATTGGGTATCCTCTTAAAATTGTTTTTGTGTAGATTTCTTTATGTGGTTATATGTGTGTGTATATATATATATATATATATATATATATATATATATATATATATATATATATATATATATATATATATATATATATATATATATATATATACATACATACATACATACATACATACATACATACATACAGTGCATCCGGAAAGTATTCACAACGCTTCACTTTTTCCTCATTTTGTTGTTACAGCCTTCATTATTTTCAAAAAAATTCTACAAATAATACCCCATAATGACAACGTGAAAGAAGTTTGTTTGAAATCACATGCACATAAGTATTCACAGCCTTTGCTCGATACTTTGTTGAAGCACCTTTGGCACCAATTACAGCCTCAAGTCTTTTTGTGTATGATGCTACAAGCATGGCACACCTATTTTTGGGCAGTTTCTCCCATTCTTCTTTGCAGGACCTCTCAAGCTCCATCAGGTTGGATGGGGAGCGTCAGTGCACAGCCATTTTCAGATCTCTCCAGAGATGTTCGATCGGGTTCAAGTCTGGGCTCTGGCTGGGCCACTCAAGGACATTAACAGAGTTGTCCCGTAGCCGCTACTTTGTTATCTTGGCTGTGTGCTTAGGGTCGTTGTCCTGTTGGAAGATCAACCTTCGCCCCAGTCTGAGGTCCAGAGCGCTCTGGAGCAGGTTTTCATCAAGGATGTCTCTGTACATTGCTGCATTCATCTTTGAAAAACATCCCCACAGCATGATGCTGCCACCACCATGCTTCACTGTAGGGATGGTATTGGCCAGGTGATGAGACGTGCCTGGTTTCCTCCAGACATGACGCTTAACATTCAGGCCAATCTTTGTTTCATCAGACAAGAGAATTTTGTTTCTCATGGTCAGAGTCCTTCGGGTGCCTTTTGGCAAACTCCAGGTGGTCTTTTACTGAGGAGTCTGATACAGGCCTGATTGGTGGAGTGCTGCAGAGATAGTTGTTCTTCTGGAAGGTTCTCCTCTCTCCACAGAGAAATGCTGGAGCTCTGTCAGAGTGACAATTTTGAGTGTCATGGCAAAGACTTGTGAATGTATATGTGATTTATTATAATTTTTTTTTATAAATTTGCAAAGAGTTCAAACAAACTTCTTTTGCATTGTCATTATGGGGTATTGTTTGTAGAATTTTGAGGAAAATAATGAATTTAATCAATTTTGGAATAAGTCTGTAACATAACAAAATGTGGAAAAAGTGAAGTGCTGTGAATACTTTCCGGACACACTGTATATGTATATTTTTTCATTTGTTTAGCTGTAGTAAAGTTCATACTGATTTTGTTGTCCAGGCAAATGCCGTCGCAAGTAACTACCGCTCAAGCCAACTCCCGATACAATAATGCAGCTGACGCTCTCGCTGCCCTAGTGGACGCCGCTGCCTCTGCCCCACAGATGGATGTTGTAAAAGTCAAGGAGGGCAAGCACAGTAGTGGCTGCTCTCGTGATGATGACATGGTGACGTCATCACGCCGGGCAACGCAGGAGTCACAGGAGATGGAACGCCGTTCAATGCAGTCACAGTATGGGGACGTGTCACTGCCTGGTGGGAAACCTTCCCATACTGTGTATGCAGAGGGGGGAGGAGGTGCAGGAAGCAAAGAGCAAAAACGCATAGAGGAGGAGCTGCGCACACATGGGAAGACCACCATGACTGCTGCAAACTTCATTGATGTCATTATCAAACGGCAGATTGCACCAGATAAGGACTCTCGTGAGAGAGTCTCTCAAAGCTCAGACTCCTCCAGCAGCAGTGAGTGTCATCTCATACACAATATTATAATTCATCATCAGGGCATAGCAGTATAGTTAATGAGGATATTCGATACAGATCTCAGTACTAATGTATGTGCTCTTAAATGGCTTAAATTGCTTTTTTCTTTAAGGAGCTACAATTTGAACCAAACAGCTATTGTTGCTGCATAGATTCAAAATGTAATTTTTTTTAATAAATAATCAAGGTGTGTTTTGAACTAAATGAATTCAAGGAGTAATGATAGATGGATAGATTCATTGATTGATTTTTACCAAAACATATTAATATAAGAATGTCATCACACACTGACTGCTGTGAACTTTTTTGAGTGGTAACTCAAATGAGTCATTGAATTGAGTTTTAAGTCAAATGTTTAATTTATTCATTGAAACAAAGTTTGAACTGATTCATGGAAATGAATACAATTTACCAACCCTACTATTTTTTTCTACAAGTAGAAAAAGTATTCAACAATCTCTTTCTTAACATGCTCATAACAATTATCACAAGACGTCTAATGAAACACTCTATTTGAGAGTTAGTGGCCAAAGAAAATGTGCATTCAAATATTTAGTAAACAATTGTATCATTATTGGCACATAAATTTACATACCACAAAGCCTGTCTTCCTAAAAGGAAAGAAAGATGAGTGTGACCATAGGTTGTATTTGTGAACTGGCAAAAAGTTGGTCACGGTAGCGCACAAGCTAAATCTGCACTAGCTGCATCTGTGTATAAATATACTTATATTCTTCCCAGATGGTAAAGGAAAGTTAGCAGACAGTGCTGTTAGAAATATACAAGGCATGGACATTGAGATGTATGTCACACATTAACAGAAGCCCTAATGGGATGACTAATGTCATTGAGGTCATGAGACTAATAGTACAAAGCACAACTAGTGACCCAGCTGGAACTTACACTTATAACAATGGAAAAATCCCTGACCTCACCCAACCTGTTGATAGTGTAATTCCATTATGGAGGTCTTAACACAGGAGTGAAAATCGATTTCTTTCCAAAGTGATGTACTTTGACGGGTAGGGGTGGGTTGATGTTTGATAGCTGTGTTTATTGGTTCTCAATGCCACAGCTAAACTTGAAATTATACGAAACATGCTTTTTTAAAGATTACTATGGTGATATTTAAAAATGTATATTATAAGTAAGCAAGTTGATATCATAAGTGGAAACATTCTGGCTATGTGGTGCTTTCAGCATTATTCCGTTTGAGCATTCTCGACTAGCCCGACATAACATTGGCTCAACCAATGATCTGTTAAACAAAAGGCATTTGGGAAAGCAGTCAATGTTTTTGCATTTGCAAAATTCAATTTTGTGAGGATATTAGCACATTATTCAATTATAACAATGGCATATAACCTTCATCTTCCAAATGTGACTCTTGACAGTCTTATTGACTAGTTTTGATGGTGGTGCTACAGCAGCAATGCTATTTCTCACCATGTTTTTGTGTACAACGTTTTTTTTGTTTTTTTTTGTGTCTAGTTATTGGGAATGCAAGAAGCTGGGTAATGTGTTAAACATGCTGATCAAATATTATGTAATGAACAAACCATCATTTTGCTTTGCCATTATCTACATGCCATCCAGTGTCATCCAGTCGTTATGAGCCTCAGGGTGGAATTGAAGTGATTAGTCCAGCCAACTCTCCAGCACAGAGAGAAGAGAAGAATGAGGGACCTTTCCCATCAGAAAAGAGCTCTCAGCCGGCTTCGGGTGAGGCAACAAACACCTTATCAATCCACAGCCAGTAACATGAACATCTGTTATTATAATTGGACCTTCATGCCATCCCAGATGTTTGACTTTCTTTCTTCTGCTGAACTCAAACTAACTTAAAAAATTTTAAGAATATTTCAGCTCTGTAAGTCCTTACAATGCAAGTGAATGGTGACCAAAACTTTGAAGCTCCAAAAAGCACATAAAGGCATCATAAAAGTAATATAAGATTAGATTACTTTTATGACCTTAATATAACTCCAGTGGTTTAATCCATGTCTTCTGAAGCGATATGATAGATGTGAATCAGCCCTCCTTTTGTAATAGAGGTGGATGAGGTTAGGCTTTTATTACGAAAGCAGAACTGCAGGAAAGCTGCAGGTCCTGACCTCGTATCCCCTGCCACTATCAAACATTGTGCAGATGAATTAGCCCCAGTTCTCACAGACATATTTAACTGGTCCTTGAGGGAATGTACTGTTCCCCAATGTTTTAAGTCCGCTGTCATAATTCCTGTGCCCAAAAAAACCCAATATAAGTTGCCTGAACGACTACCGACCTGTAGCACTAACATCTGTTATAATGAAAATCTTTGAGAGAATAGTTTGTAATCATCTGTCCAGTGTGGTCAGGTTCGACCCCTTTCAATTTGCCTATAGGGCAAACAGGTCTGTTGAGGACGCTGTATCCCTATGTCTCCATTCCATTCTACAGCACCTGGAGGTCAAAGGCAATCATGCAAAGATCCTTTTTATAGATTATAGCTCTGCTTTTAACACAATTTTACCCAGCAAACTTTTTCTGAAACTCCAACAAATGGAGTTTGTCCATAATTCTTTATGTTACTGGATTTGGGATTTTCTGGTGCAGAGAACACAAGTGGTAAAAATAGGCAATAACATCTCTAATGTTAAGCATATTAACACTGGAGCCCCTCAGGGGTGTGTTTTGTCACCTCTTTTATATTCAATGTACACAGATGATTGCACATCACACACTGAATCTGTTAAAATGTTTAAATTTGCAGATGATACAACAATAGTGGGGCTCATTTCTGGGGATGACGATGTTGCCTATAGGAAAGAGGTCCTCGCATTAATTGAATGGTGTTCCAACCACAATTTAGAGTTAAATGTCTCCAAAACTAAGGAGCTAGTGGTTGACTTCCGTAGAAGGGGGAAGTTGTCCCAGCCCCTGTACATTAATGGGGAGGTGGTGGAGCGGGTGGACAGTTTTAGGTTTTTAGGTACTACGATATCATCATCTTTAAAATGGGATGATAACATAACTACCATTACTAAAAAAGCCCATCAGAGGCTTTTTTTCCTTCGACAGCTGAGGAAATTTGGAGTTGCTTGCAAGGGTACCTTGCAGTTCTACCAGGCTGCCATCGAGAGTGTCCTTACTTTTTCTATTACTGTCTGGTATGGCAACTCTACTGTCCAGCAGAGGTCTCAGCTAGACAGGATAGTGAATACAGCCTCAAAAATCATTGGCTGCAAACTCTCCCCAATCTGTGAGATCTACGAGGCCCGTATTCGTCGCAAAGGCCTTAGAATCCTACAAGATGACACTCACCCTGCCAACTCCCTTTTCTCCATACTTCCATCAGGAAGAAGGTTAAGAGCTATTAAGACAAAAACCTCCCGCTTCCTCAATAGTACATATTGCAGAGCTATAAAATCTCTTAACAGCCCTCAACCCATGAACCAGTCACTTATGGAAAAATGGCTCTCTTAACGAGTCTGCAGTATTTGCATATTTTTGCATTATTGGCACTCATTTTTTATAGTGTTTTATTATACTTTTTATATATTTTATGACAACCATCAGTGTTTTTTATCGATTCTATCTATCTATTGTAGAGTTGTGGATTTGCGCTCTGTATTCATATGTAATTGTCACTCCTATCTGACATCAGCCACTATAGTATCCTGGACTGTCATCCAAGTACGTGGTGAGCGGTGTGTTCCTTTTACTTTTATCTGTCTGTGTTAAGTGTCATCCCGTAGGGGATATCGTTGTGTATATAATTGTTCTATGTCTTTGGTTGCATTTTGTTGTTATGAGCACGCTGAAGCAAATCCCTAACAACTTGTACTGAGTTGTATGGCAATAAAGTATTGAATCTGAATCTGAATGAGAAACAGATAAATATTTTAGTACTTTTTTACTATAAATTCTCCTCTCAGCCCAGTAGGTGGCGATATGCACGAATAATGGATATTTAAATGAAAAAGAATACTAAATTATTGATCTGTTTCTCACCTATCATCTCTTCTAAAGTCAATTTAAACCACTGGAATTGTATGGATTACTTTTGTGCTGCTTTTATATTCTTTTTGGATCTTCAAAGTTCTGGCCACCATTCACTTGCATTGTACTGACCTACAGAGCTGAAATATTCTTCTAAAAATCGTATTTTGTGTTATGCTGGAAAAAGTCATACATCTGGGATGGCATGAGGGTGAGTAAATGATGAGAGAATTTGTATTTTTGGGTGAACTGCCCCTTTAAGAAATATAATAGGTTTCCCGTGGATCCTTAAGTCTTAAAATTTCTTAAATTCAGTTTTCCAAAATTCACAAGTTTAAATTTTTATTTAAAGAGGTCTTAAATTTGGGAAGACAGGAATATGACCTCATGTGATTATCAAACTTCAAAAGAATACTATTTAATTAAATAAATTGCTTGTACTGCGGTTTTACTGTTGTATTTTCAGCTGTTGCAGAGCAGTTCACAATCTTTAAGCAATATCGGAAATTTATGACAAGCTATCACTAAAGATCAACTGTTGATGATGATGATATAGTGTTGATGAAATATGACAATGTTTACTTACGTTGTCAATTATTGTAGGAGTGCACGTTTTATATCCCTTATTTGTTTGAATGAGCAGCTGGAATAAGTGAAGTACAAACATTTCAAAATTAGAGTTCAAAGTTAAAGTGCCTTTAAAGTGAAAAATTCACTCTATGAATCAAATCCAACCCTGTTTTACTGAGAAGCAATGTTAAGGCCATGTTGAATGTGTGCATGATTTATTTTGAGATTGTGTTGGTTTGTTTTGTTAGGGTGGTGCGGTATTAATTTTATTTGTTCAGGTCTTGAAAAAGGTCTTTAAAAGTCTTAAATTTGATTTTTAAAAAACTACAGCAACCCTGTATAAAGTATTCCTTGCAAGTAACATCTGAGTTTGGTTCCTTTTCTTTTTTATTTAAATCCTAAAACCAGTAATCACGAACAACTGGACAAGTCATGGAAAGGTTATATAAGTTCATTGGTCAAGATTTATGAATCCTGTATTATATTAGTCCAAAAGGTAGTTTGTTTGAACTCTTTTTCTTGTGTCCTGTAGGTGGAATGAGGTTTGATTTAAGCCGGTACAGGCAGTCAGGAGATTCCGGTTTGTCCCAGCAGCCTCCCTCCTCACAAGCAGACAGCTATGCGCCCGTCCCAAAAACTCACCGCATTATGACCCTCGCTGACCACATTTCGGTAATTCGCGCTCACATTCACCATAATACTATTTCATTTCTCAATTCACACCTGCTTAATTTATCTCTCTTACTCTCTCTTGCAGCATATCATCACGCAGGACTTTGCCAAGAGCCAGGATATTCCCCCATCATCCTCTTCATCATCTTCCTCACTCTCCTCCACATTCCAGAGCTCTGGTGTGGGAGGTGTTGGTCGGGTTAAACCCCCTAACCGCTATAGCCCAGAAAAGCCAGCAGCACCTACTACACACCACCAGAGACCAGCAAGCAGAGTATCTCCTGAGAACTCATCTGATAAACAGCGAGCCAGGTACACTTAGACACAAACACTCACTCACACTTGGCGAATTCCAATGAGACATTTGGCCATACACACACAAGCCTTTCATAGAATTGTTGTATATCGATGTGCCATATTTTTATATGTACACACCCAACCAGCCACACTATAGGGCCAAATATATGTGGACAGCCCCTTCTTTGTAATGGGTTTGGCTAAGCCCCTTAATTCTAGTAAAGATGCATCATAATCCTACAGCATACAAAGGCATTCTTAAGAATTGTGTGTAACTTTGTAGCAACAGTTTGGTGAGGGCCCTTTTCTGTTAAAGCAAGACAATGTCCCTGTGCACAAAGTGAGTTCCATAAAAGTTATTTTACCGAGTCAGATGTTAAAGGACTATACCCTGCCTACGCATAGTCTCTTTCATCATGAACAAATTGTAAACTGAATGGGATCAATACATTACCAACAAACTACATGAATTTAACCCTGTGTTTGGAAAAAGATGCGTTTTTCACTGCAGTAATCGCTGGGACTGAATCATTTACACCCACTGCTGAATGGTACAGTCCAGGCTTACACATATGTTTTTAATATTAGAATTATATATAACTAACAAATAAAGCCTGGACCTGAATGCCTCTGAACACCTTTGGGGTAAATTTTAACACCAACTGTGAGTCAGAACCCATCGGCCAACATCAATGCTGACCTCACTGATGCTTGTTTCTGAATGGAAGCAAATCCATGTTGCAATGTTCCAACATCTAATGAAAAGCCTTCCCAGAGTAGTGGAAGCTGTTATGAAGGACCAGCATCCTATCAGTGAGCACATTTACATGGACACCAATAAGCTGAGAAAAATCAGCTTATTAAAAAAATTTGACAATACAAGAAAACATGTTTTACATTTTATTCTCTGCTTTTTAAGTCAAAATGTAAACAGGCATGCGCACGACACTTGTGCACATTGGATAAGCTGGTAAGAGTTGGTAGAGCTGGTAACGTGTACATGACCACACACATTGTCAGTTAATTAAGCATAATTGGTGCATGTAAATGAACTCTGTGGTCAAAGGAACTTGAGTATTCCATTAAAATCCTCATTTGAGAACCCTTGCTCAAGTACACAGATCCTTGCAAAATGCAATCATGGATTTTGCACACTGAGAATCATGTCCCAGAGGCAGTGCCTTATCAGTCTCTCTCTCTCTCTCTCTCTCTCTCTCTCTCTCTCTCTCTCTCAGGCCAGGCAGGTCTCCTGATCGTGGACGAGGACTGGAGAGCTATGAGCCCATCTCTCCCCCTCAGGGTTACTCTGGGTTGGATAAACAGGAGGCCAGTGTGCTACAGAGTCAGAGACGAGAGCAGGACCTCCCTGAACAGAGGTATAAACTAAATTGTCTCTGTGTACTCGTGTGTGACCCTTTTTATTGGACATATCTGACTTTTGTCATGGTTTTAATGTTTCACTTTAAAATGTAATAATTGTGCTGCTTTTATTTAGTGTGGGCACTGCTAACATGTATCAGAGTGCTTTCAAATACATTTTCTGGCATTAGATCAGGACCATCCATCCAAACATAGTATACACTGACATGCTCCTAATTTAATTTCATTCTGGATCTAATTCCAATTAAACTTACAATTCAGGTTCCTTAATGATTTTGAGGAAGGAAGACTTGAGTCCAAGACTGTTCTTATGTTTTGACTAAATTATTAAAAACAACAAGCTTGTCAGAGTCATTCATTTGTGAGTCAGACTACACTGGCCACTGGTACACTTATTTTGCAGTGCACATCTAGGGCTGAATCTATTGAATTTATTGTAATATCGCAAATGTACATAACACAATATGTATATAGCAAGAGCTTGTGATAAGGTAATAATGTTCAAATGGTGGCGCATGTCACAATTTGTATATGTAGCTGTAACCGGTGCTGTCCTGTGATTTCACTCTGCGTTGTGTGTGCAGATAATAATGAGACCAGACGCCAGTATGCAAACTTAAACTTGGCCTGTATATTGGCCGCTGTGGTCTGTGTGGATATATCAAATGATGGATTTCAATTAATTGATTGTCCCGAGAAATCATTCCTGTCAGTCTCAATTTCAGCGCAGACTGACAACAAGCATGCTAAACAAAAGCTGAAAGTTTTTCTTTGGAAAGCACCTCTGGGTGGTGGGGATTCTGATGTTCTATGCATGGGATTATCGTATTGCATATTGTATTTTTCCTCCATATTGTTAAGCCTTAGTAGATTAGCAGCACATCTCCATAACTCATTAGCAGTGCAGGAAACACTATCAAAGTATGAAATTCAGGATTTATTTATTTTTTATAATGCCACTGATTCTCGATTCCTAACCCTACCACACATTCTGATATTTTACCTTTTCTGTTTAGGATGGACTCTCGCTCTCCAGGCAGTGGCAGTTACCTGCCTGCATTCTTCACCAAACTGGAGAGCACATCTCCTATGGTTATGTCCAAAAAACAGGAGATCTTCCGCAAAGCAGATGTCGGTGAGTTACAGACCACATCCTATTTCCCCAGAGCCTCATAAATGAGCGTGAATGCTACTTACATTCATGCTGTTGAAATGGACTAAAGTTCACTGTTTTGATATGCTGATGCTTTTTATTCAGACATTTATTATCTGATAACCACTTCATTATAAGTCATTGGTGCTCTTTTTTTTTTTTTTTTAACAGGTAATGCTCAGCCGGGCACAGAGATCTTCAATCTCCCAGCAGTAACAACCTCAAGTGAGTACATAAAGACTATAAGTAGTGTCTAACCTTTTGGGCAAAATCTATTTTCACTAACTCCGCCCACTATTGCTCAACAATTTACACTTAAAACTAATAGCATATATCTCTATTTATACTATGTGTGAGCATCTACCTACTATTACACCTAGGCCCTGATTTTGCTTGTGCAATTATGAAATTGCGTGTGCACTTTGTGGGTGTATTGTGGGTGATTTACGTAGAACAATTGCATAAATAACCATACATTTAATTTGATCAAGTGCAGGAAAGGGTGTGCTTTTATAAATGGCATTTAAATTAATCTTATTTATTTATATGATTATATTAAAACTAGGGCTGTCAATGTAACTAATTTGACTAAAAATAACGCGCTAAAAAAAGTGCAATGCCCGCAATGAAGATTCCTGAGAAATGCAAGCTTGTAATACCACCTGTTTACTCCAGAGGAAGTAAGTGAAACTTCAGCTGTGTGGCAATGCGCAGTTTATACAGTGAAGAAAAACACCCTTGAGCAGCAGCACAACACAAATATGCATTATGTTCTTATGTTCAAAACACTTGATGGAGTGCAAATTCGAACTAAGGGATCTCAAGCTGAGTTCTAATTATTAAACTATATTTAACTTGACACAGTGACCCTTGACGCAGTGACCTAAAAATGTATGTTTATGACGCAACGCACACGAGACGCTACACAAGCATTTCTGACGCAGGTGTAAATTGATGGGTCCTTAAACAAGCCCTCATAATAAATCTCCAACTGATTGACACATTCACTTGTGAAATGGATTGCGGAGAACTGTGTGACAATGATTGACTTATGATCAATAATATGGCGGTAAATAATACATTGTATTCTAACACCGCTTTTTGTGTTGTATTATCAATTATTAACTCTTCTGCCACAAGAATGCATTTTAATTATCTGAATTTTTATATATATATATATATATATATATATATATATATATATATATATATATATATATATATATATATAAAATTATTTAAAGATAACTATGTATTATTATTTCATCATCATTTATTGAATTATATTTATATGAGGGGCTTTCTCAGCAAATATTTGTATATGTGATTAAATTTAATTAATCGGGAGACCTTGTAATTAATTCAATTACAAAATGTTATCGATTGACAGCCCTAATTAAAACATCATAAACCCCTGCTATTTAGCAATAAGTTAATAAGCAGTTAGTCAGAATACCGATACTTCTCTTGAAACATTTTAATATGATTGCAGAGCAGAGGATGAAATCATTTAATTTCATAATTTACAAAGAAGAAAATACTGTTTTATTTATATGTTAAGCCATTGCACTACGGGGGTGTATATTAAAACAAATCTGAATTTCAAATCACAAATATCTGTTCCATGGTTAAAAACTGATAAAGAGAACAGCTCACTGAGGGGGAAAAAAACCGATAGGGCCACCAGTAATGTGCAGTGTTTCAACTGTTATAATCAATGTTTAAACATTGAAGTAGGACATAATTTGGATATAAATATAACAAACAAAATTATAAGTTATACGAGTTGTTCATCAGTTATTTTGTCAGTAAGGATTTCATGTCCTAAAATTATCAGCTAAATAAAATAAAAATGTTCATGGCAAATTGTTTCATGTCACACAATCTTGCAGCATTGGGTGTACAATACAGGTTGTTATCTCCATTTTGCCACAATGGTGGTAATATGGTACATACAGTGAGGAAAATAAGTATTTGAACACCCTGCTATTTTGCAAGTTCTCCCACTTAGAAATCATGGAGGGGTCTGAAATTGTCATCGTAGGTGCATGTCCACTGTGAGAGACATAATCTAAAAAAAAAATCCAGAAATCACAATGTATGATTTTTTAACTATTTATTTGTATGATACAGCTGCAAATAAGTATTTGAACACCTGAGAAAATCAATGTTAATATTTGGTACAGTAGCCTTTGTTTGCAATTACAGAGGTCAAACGCTTCCTGTAGTTTTTCACCAGGTTTGCACACACTGCAGGAGGGATTTTGGCCCACTCCTCCACACAGATCTTCTCTAGATCAGTCAGGTTTCTGGGCTGTCGCTGAGAAACACGGAGTTTGAGCTCCCTCCAAAGATTCTCTATTGGGTATAGGTCTGGAGACTGGCTAGGCCACGCCAGAACCTTGATATGCTTCTTACAGAGCCACTCCTTGGTTATCCTGGCTGTGTGCTTCGGGTCATTGTCATGTTGGAAGACCCAGCCTCGACCCATCTTCAATGCTCTAACTGAGGGAAGGAGGTTGTTCCCCAAAATCTCGCAATACATGGCCCCGGTCATCCTCTCCTTAATACAGTGCAGTCAGCCCTGTCCCATGTGCAGAAAAACACCCCCAAAGCATGATGCTACCACCCCATGCTTCACAGTAGGGATGGTGTTCTTGGGATGGTACTCATCATTCTTCTTCCTCCAAACACGGTTAGTGGAATTATGACCAAAAAGTTCTATTTTGGTCTCATCTGACCACATGACTTTCTCCCATGGCTCCTCTGGATCATCCAAATGGTCATTGGCAAACTTAAGACGGGCCTTGACATGTGCTGGTTTAAGCAGGGGAACCTTCCGTGCCATGCATGATTTCAAACCATGACGTCTTAGTGTATTACCAACAGTAACCTTGGAAACGGTGGTCCCAGCTCTTTTCAGTTCATTGACCAGCTCCTCCCGAGCTGATTTCTCACCTTTCTTAGGATCATTGAGACCACACGAGGTGAGATCTTGCATGGAGCCCCAGTCCGAGGGAGATTGACAGTCATGTTTAGCTTCTTCCATTTTCTAATGATTGCTCCAACAGTGGACCTTTTTTCACCAAGCTGCTTGGCAATTTCCCCGTAGCCCTTTCCAGCCTTGTGGAGGTGTACAATTTTGTCTCTAGTGTCTTTGGACAGCTCTTTGGTCTTGGTCATGTTAGTAGTTGGATTCTTACTGATTGTATGGGGTGGACAGGTGTCTTTATGCACCTAATGACCTCAAATAGGTGCATCTAATTTAGGATAATAAATGGAGTGGAGGTGGACATTTTAAAGGCAGACTAACAGGTCTTTGAGGGTCAGAATTCTAGCTGATAGACAGGTGTTCAAATACTTATTTGCAGCTGTATCATACAAATAAATAGTTAAAAAATCATACATTGTGATTTCTGGATTTTTTTTTTTAGATTATGTCACTCACAGTGGACATGCACCTACGATGACAATTTCAGACCCCTCCATGATTTCTAAGTGGGAGAACTTGCAAAATAAAAGGGTGTTCAAATACTTATTTTCCTCACTGTAGCTTGCATCAGATTAATACCTGCCTTTCAGTCATATTAATTTCCTCTCACAGTAAAGGCCAAAGTATACTTTGGGTGTCCGAGTGGCAGATCAATCCACGCACAGTATGTGTGACACAAATTGCTTCAGCACAGCCTCACGGCTTGCCCCTTAGATTTTCTTTACCCGTGCACGTGGTCCTCGGCTGTGCACGTCGCAAACGCATACACCTGGTATTGACTACTAAAAGAGTATCACAAAGAAGTTGTAGTGTGTATGCGTCAAATGCATTCATATTCGATCGTGGTCAGAAGAGTATACTCGCAAAGGCAACACCATCAACTAAGTATACCTGGGCCTTTACATTTCTAAAATAATTTTCAAGCATGATAAATAACATTGTGAGTGCAATTCCAAAGCATTTGCATCAACACCACCCTTTATTTTGTGTATGTTGGAGGCATGCCTCTAAATTGGATATTCATTTAGGTAAATGGTCTGCACTTATATAGTGCCTTTTTTAACCTTTGTGGTTTCAAAAGCACTTTACACTGTGTCCCATTCACACTCATACACCAATGATGGCAGAGCTGCCATGCAAGGCACTAGCCTGCCATTGGGAGCAACTTGGGGTTCAGTGTCTTACCCAAGGACACTTCGGCTTGTGGAATCATGTGGGCCGGGAATCAAACCGCAAACCCTGCGATTAGTGGCTGACCTGCTCTACCACCTGAGCCGTAGCCGCTCTATGCCCAAATGTTGCCACGGTGTGTTATTTTTCGCATCTGAAAGACTCTATATTCAGAAGACTAAGTTTGTAGATCAGCTTGGACAGTTTTTGTGTGATATCAAGTTTGCACATGTTTTTATATATGCAAACCTTTACTAAATCTGGACCTTAGTGTAAATAGCATCTTCCATTCCTTTCCACTGTAAATAGCCACTGCCAAATATGTAAGAATGCATGATTTCTTCAGGAAACTGACATGCCATTTGTATCCTATTTTTTTTTTTTATGTGCATATCTTGGTACAAGCTTTAAATGTTTTCCCTTTGCTCTTCATTATTTTTCTTATATTTTTCCAATTTGTGTTTGTTTGTCTGTGTTATCCTGTACAGACAGTATAAACACCAGAAACCACTCGTTTAGTGATCCAGCCAGTAATCTGGGTCTGGAGGACATCATCAGGAAGGCTCTGATGGGAAACATGGAGGAGAGACAGGAGGACCAGCAGCAGCAAGCCCAGCAGACAGGAAACACTTCAGGCAGCATGAACAGTATTTCAGAAGGCCGACAGGAGGCCAGCCCTTCCCCTAACACAGGTGCATACTTTAAACACACATCTACAGACTTGTTTGTCTAAAAAAAAGGAAAAACATACATGTTCCGTCTCCAGCTTGTGTCTCTGAGAGCAAACATTTGAACAAATGTGTGTGCTGGCCACTTCAGAACTGCCATGATGCTTGCTACTGCGTTGGCTACTAAGCGGAGCCTATGATGTTGTTTCAACGCAGAAGTGTAAATCGGCCTTTAAAACTAGACCTCCATTGAAAATCACTCTGAACATTTAAATATGACTCAGGACCAGACTAAATCTGTCTGTAAACCCAATTATTGTTCTCAATAATTCGTCCACCTCAGCAGGAAAGCAGAAGCTTCAGAGCAAAGCTAGCAGCAGGAAATCCAAGTCTCCTAACCCAGGCCTGGTGTACTCTGCTGGAGAGCGGCCATCTTCTGTGTCCTCCGTTCATTCGGAGGGCGATTACCACAGACAGGCTCCCTCTTGGGCTTGGGAGGACCGGCCATCCTCTACAGGTGAGCTACTTGATCATTTTCTTAACTAGGGATTATTTGGTAAAAATGCTTTTATTAGTGCAAGATTATTCGACTCTGAAATAATTATTTGACTCTGATGAGCACAAATCCTCCCTGTCCCCAGGATCTATGCAGTTCCCATATAACCCCCTGACAATGCGCATGCTGAGTAGTACCCCTCCCACCTCGATGGCCTGCTCATCTCCCTCCATGCAGTCCCAGCAGCAGTCACAGGGTGGTGCTGCCGGCCCTGTGGCCCCAACACGCGCATGGGAGAGAGAGCCACCACTATTGTCGGAGCAATATGAAACCCTCTCGGACAGCGATGACTGAGGCAGTGACCAGATTCCTTCTCTTAAATAGAGGGACTCTACAAGCATCCTCCACCACTTCTGTTTACCATCTCCCTTCTTTCTCTGTCTTTATGAATCCCACTAACAACCACTCAAGAGTGAGGTTCAACTGGTGATGTGGGTGTACATTTGGTGCTGCTTTTGTGCCTACTGGTGGTCAGAGAGAGCATTGCAGAGAGTGGCTGGTTTGATCTGATAACAGTTGCAGAAGCTTTGATTTATGGCCTGTTTGGAGAGGAGAACATGAAGTAATCCAAAAACTAATGTAAATGTGGAACGAGAAAAGGATGAAGATTTCGTAAAGAAACGTATTTGCTGAAATTTTGTTTCTGTAAAGAAATGCTTTTTTTTTGCTCTGTCTCTTTCTTTTCTCTTTAAAAAAGAAAAAAAATCAATTTATGTAAATATAACAATTTTTTTGCTGTGTTTTTCCTTTACAAAATGTTCTGCATTTTAACTGTTGCTTTTTAAATTGAACCCAGTTGGGTGAATAGAACACCGCATCATGGACATTTTTGTGGTCAGTCACGTAAAGAGCATTGAGCTTCCCTGATCTGAAAATAGTGGTCAATCAAAACGAAACACAATGCAAACTTTGCTGCAATGCCAATTATTGCCCTGTTACTTAAGGGAAGAATTCACAACCATTCATCAACTGTTTATAACTAGACAAAATGAAAGTAAAGATTGATATCAGCTTTTTCTGTTGTTATGATGATGCAAATGTCACTGGTGTAGGAGCTGTCTGATTCAGTCTAACATCTCACATAAGATGAATGTTTCTTCTGTGTTTTCTTTTCTCACCTTTATTTGTTTGTCTGTTGCAAAACAGTTCAGTGTGTATGGGCTTATGATCGAATGTGTAAGGTCCCCATTATACCCCAATAACCCCTTTGCATTTTGAAGAGGAATATGTTTGTGTGGGGGAATATACTTGTAAATCCTTCTTTACAAATCATAAAGGAGCACGTATAATGTGTATATCCTGTCAAAAAAATTATATGTGATAATGATATGACCACAAAACAAAAATACAAGAAAAAGAGGAACTACCAAACTTGATGCATCTCTGCACCATTGTTGCACATTTATTTCCTTCATAGTCTTTGAGAAACTTAAAATCATACTACCTGCAATCTAAGTTATTCAATGTAATGCAAAGGTCTAAAATGCTTTCAAATATATTCATGTTTCAGTCTCATACTCCATTGGCAGTTTTAGACTTTGTTCTAATCTTCTTGCTGTTTTTCTAACTTGGATTATAGTGTATAAATTTGGTACCATTGTCTCATCTGCTGCTGAGTAGTGGCCACGCTCATTTAGAGATGAAAATATCTCTGTGTCTAAAAGTGAATAAGCTCAATTTGAGTTACCTGCAGATATAAAGTTAAATGTGATGAAAGCTAATTAGCACTATTTGAGGTCCCTTATATCTGAAGGCATCTCCTTTTCCCGTTTCATGTGCTTTTGCTTTGTGCAAGTAACACCACCAGTCCGCTCTTTATTTTAATATGATAGTTTGATTTTATTTGGACGTTTAATACGACAATGTTGAGCTCATTATTGAATTCTTATTACCTTTTTTTTTTTATGATTTTCAGCATCTATATTCATCCTGTTTTTAATGGGATGTCATGTGTTTACAGTGGCGTTGACAAAAAATGGTGAAACTTGAATCTTAAGAAAATTAAGTTGCTCATAATGTTAGTCTATTTTTCAGTCCAGCTTTGCAGGGGTCACTTTTTTTCTTGTCTGTTCAAATCGAGACTTGAAAGAAGTAGTGTGTCCCCAGATGTTGAAACCCAATGTTTGTGTCACTTTGTCTCCTAAGTAGTGGATAACAAATGTGCTGACCAATCAATAAAGTAGAACAGAGCTCCACCTCTCTGAAACAAACAGTAGTGTATCTCCTGTATCTTCTGCTTTTTTCCATCGCTAACAAAAATAATAAATAAAATGCAAAACAGGAAATTTCTTGCTGTATAAAACAAATATCTGGTAAAGATCAAACATACCCTGCTTGTAGTGGTCTCAATCGCCTACTGTAGGTCATACAGAGATAAAATCCCTTTTCATTCTTGACCTTGTTTAAAATAGACTGTAACAATTTATTTAGGTTATATAGGTTAGCTAGATGTTTCAATGATGATAATTCTCCATTATTAATTATGTAAATCCACTGTAGCCAGTGCTGGGTGTAATCTGATTACAAATTAATTAGTAATTTTTTTTTTTTTGTCAAAGTAGTGCAATGCATTACCTTGTTAAAGTACTGTAATCATTACAGTTACTAACTTTCAAAGTGATTTCCTTTTAAGTACATTACTTGGGTTACATTTTTCTAAAATAATATTTATGTACATGCCATTGTAAGCATGTTGATGCGCACATCTGTTTGTGTTCAGTGACAGATGAAGGAACGACGACAGTGAAAAAGGAGGAAATATAGACATTATTTTAAAATCGTTGGGCCTCATTCATGAAACTTTCATAAGTATATGAGTGAAGCACATAAAATGGACCTTCCCAAAAACGTTCCGCCAGATTCACAAATGCTTCATACTCCCCAGGTTTGTTAGTAAAGCGTATGTATGTTCGTGAATTCCAAACATTCATAAAGATGAGGCCTGTGTACGTTCATTCACAATTATTATAATCCACACCCATGAAAATGCCATATAGGGAAGGCACTAGACTTGCTATGCAGAACAGTATTAAAAATCTATTTTTATGAATGAACTGCAAGGAGGATGTAAACCATCATTAGCCTTCTCTGGTTCAGCTCACAGCAAATCGCCAGCATCATCTATGAAACATTTTGGGTAAATCATGATGGTAACAATGCTATACTTGCAACTGGAAGAAACTTCAGAGAAATTAATAGAATACCTGCAGAAGATCTTCAGTCTAAACAATATGCGATCTATATATGATTGTGCCGCAGATGTGTTTATTTGAGTTTAACAGCATTAGCATTGACCATACGTTATCAACTGAACGCATTTTACCGATGCCTATGCTAAATTATAAAACCTAATTTAAAGAGCTCATATCAAATAAAAAAATGGTCTTAATTAATTTGTTATTTTTTTAAGGTTAAATGTATTCATTTAAATATTTAAAAAAAAAAATGTCATTACTTATTTAATTTCACTTCTATCAAAACAGTCATGTCAGTTTGTCTGAAAGGACATGTTTGGATGGCTTGCGTACAATTTACACGTGGTCGGGAGCAGGTTTTAGAAAGTAACTTGAAAGCAAATTAATTTGTAATGGGAGTACTTTTCCCATTAAGTGTAATTGTAATTATATTACAATATTAGAGAAGTAATTAGTGATTTGTAGTGGATTACTATTTCTGTGTAACTTACTCCAAACTGACTGTAGCTACTAAAAACTGAAGTTGCTGCAGCATTAGTCAGAAGAACTGAACATTATGGTAGCAGATCCATTAAGATGTCTAATTATTACTTAAGCTTCAGCTGTTCCATTACCATCTCAAGTCTTTCTGCTTACAGCAGAAGTATTGGCTGCTAATACAAGATGATTGGCTCCAATTTTATAGAGTAGCTGATGAAGATTTGTGGTGTACATGCTCAATTAACTTTCATTGCAGTTGAATGTATTTTCTTGATCAGGTCTCACTGCTTTTAAGTTATCACTGCTGAATAACTGGCAGCTCATGTTAGCAGCAGGAGGAGGAGTTCTGCTTCTCTGTGTGTTCACAGCATGTTGTTACTATACACGGACAAAAAGTAAGTTTGATAACTACACTATGAAACCTGATACACACTTTTCAAACAATATATTTCATTAAAAATCATCTACTTAAAATGGTACTTGTTGAATACAAGTCATTTTTAAAAAGGGAAGATATAGCTAGTTCTGAGAAAATGTATAAATTGTTTGCAGATGATTCTTGGTTTGATGTTTTGTTTTCTAATGCAATGAAATTGATGCATTTGGCTTTAGTCTCCAAATATTTATTTCTCAGTATATATTCTTACACAGAATCACCACCGCACTACAGTGGTAGCATCCTTGTTTATAATGCAATTGGAACATTTTATTTTAGCATTATTCTGAGAAAAACAGCAATGTGTGCTGATTGTAAGTAATTGTAAAAGTTATAATACATATATATATACACTCACCTGAAGGATTATTAGGAACACCTGTTAAATTTCTCATTAATGCAATTACCTAATCAACCAGTCACATGGCAGTTGCTTCAACGCATTTAGGGGTGTGGTCCTGGTCAAGACAATCTTCTGAACTCCAAACTGAATGTCAGAATGGGAAAGAAAGGTGATTTAAGCAATTTTGAGCGTGGCATGGTTGTTGGTGCCAAACGGGCCGGTCTGAGTATTTCACAATCTGCTCAGTTACTGGGATTTTCACGCACAACCATTTCTAGGGTTTACAAAGAATGGTGTGAAAAGGGAAAAACATCCAGTATGCGGCAGTCCTGTGGGCGAAAATGCCTTGTTGATGCTAGAGGTCAGAGGAGAATGGGCCGACTGATTCAAGCTGATAGAAAAGAAACTTTGCCTGAAATAACCACTCGTTACAACCGAGGTATGTAGCAAAGCATTTGTGAAGCCACAACATGCACAACCTTGAGGCGGATGAGCTACAACAGCAGATGACCCCACTGGGTACCACTCATCTCCACTACAAATAGGAAAAAGAGGCTACAATTTGCAAGAGCTCACCAAAATTGGACAGTTGAAGACTGGAAAAATGTTGCCTGGTCTGATGAGTCTCGATTTCTGTTGAGACATTCAGATGGTAGAGTCAGAATTTGGCGTAAACAGAATGAGAACATGGATCCATCATGCCTTGTTACCACTGTGCAGGCTGGTGGTGGTGGTGTAATGGTGTGGGGGATGTTTTCTTGGCACACTTTAGGCCCCTTAGTGCCAATTGGGCATCGCTTAAATGCCACGGCCTACCTGAGCATTGTTTCTGACCATGTCCATCCCTTTATGGCCACCATGTACCCATCCTCTGATGGCTACTTCCAGCAGGATAATGCACCATGTCACAAAGCTCGAATCATTTCAAATTGGTTTCTTGAACATGACAATGAGTTCACTGTACTAAAATGGCTCCCACAGTCACCAGATCTCAACCCAATAGAGCATCTTTGGGATGTGGTGGAACGGGAGCTGCGTGCCCTGGATGTGCATCCCACAAATCTCCATCAACTGCAAGATGCTATCCTATCAATATGGGCCAACATTTCTAAAGAATGCTTTCAGCACCTTGTTGAATCAATGCCACGTAGAATTAAGGCAGTTCTGAAGGCTAAAGGGGGTCAAACACAGTATTAGTATGGTGTTCCTAATAATCCTTTAGGTGAGTGTATATATATATATATATATATATATTAAAGTATGTATATATAGATATATATATTAGACATACAAAGTTAATTCCAATAATCAAGCCAAGCAAAAATATATTTTGGTGCTTGGTCCTTTTGATTGGATATTTCTGAGTGATTGTATTATAAAATAATGTATGTATTAATGTAATGTATTAAAACTACAATCATTGGACCAAAAAAAAAAAAAAAAATCACTAAAATGCCCATGAGAGAGCTTCATACCTTGAGTTTTCATAGAATATTGATATCTTTTGGGTTTCTGGTTTATGTTGTAGTTTGCAGATGCTGTTCAGTAGCTGTGTATTCTTACACAGACAACCACATCAGAGCACATTGACTCTTTATAATGACATAATTATAAACTGCCCATTATAATGAGTTTCAAACTCAACACAGACAACGTCATGATTCTGTAGTTTAGAATGGATTAGCAAGGCCTTAAAGTGAATGTTTTGTAAACTGAAGAACGTGACTGAATGTTAGACATATTGTCTCTATTCTTTCAGGTCAAACAGTCAAAATTAACTATACATCAGTTGCCTACAGGTTACTGCCATGAAAGGTACATTTTTGTACAAATTCACGTGGCGTGACACCCTCCCCTCCCCCTCCCGCTACTAGAGAGAGGCAGCTTGTTTCACTCTGGAGGAAAAATTCAACGTCAAGAAAAAAGCAACACAGCCTTTTGTACTTTATTGAAAAGAAGTGCAATGGTGAGGATTTACTGATGATCCCTAAATGTTTAGCTTAATGTTTATAAACTCGTGGGCTGGTCAAGGACGTCCAAATATAGGGTGACCATACTCCTCTTTTTCCCAGTCCAGACATGTCCTCTTTTCAGACCTTAAAAAAAGCGCCGGCCGGCCGGGATTTCGAAATTTGCGGAAATATCCGGGATTCGGCTTTAGTTGCATTATGATGTGCATCTGGTCTAATACTTTGCCAGGTAAATGTTTCTATAAATACCTCAATTTCTGAATTGTTGTTATTATATTTGATTGATTGATGATTTAACTCTATGAATTGTATTTTGAATTTATAGAAACATTTACCTGGCAACGAAAACTACTGTGTGGGAAGTCTACCTACAGACTCCCTGAGCTCTGGGCCAGCCCTTCTTAATTATCCAGAGAGAATACACATTGTGTACCAAATGGTATTATCCTTTGAACAATGAGAATTTGGGGGTGAATGGGTTCTTGACATCCTGGTGTTAAACCTTCAAGGAGGGAATAGACCTCCAGGATTATTCAGTATTTGGCAAAGACCTTTTAACTTTGTTGTCATTAAATGTTACAAACCTGGGAATAAGAGCACTATACCAGACGCACTGAGACATTTTAAATGATACCAAACATGTTACACTAGTTACATTATTTGTATACATCAGATATAGACTTTTGTTACATACAGATCTTAGGTGATTCTGAGCTGAAGGGGAATGGATGAGGAGGAGAGAATGGGACAGATGTGGAAGGGCAACAATGAGTTGTGAATTTGCAATCTTCGCTCAGTGGGGTGTGATGCCTCAGGAAGAGGTGCTAATTGCGAGGAAGTTATATGTTGATTTTCTCAAAGATCATACATTTGCTCTTTGCCTTTGAATGCAAACACTTTGGCACCCGCCTTACAACCAGATAAAATTGTGATCACATTGCTTTATTTTACATGTTCATTCAAAATAGTAATAATAATAAATGATGGTACACACATGGCATCACATATTTTATTTTAGTACATGGACATTCAAAAGAATGTTGAACATTTATATTTATTTATATATATTTATGTTATGCTAATAGCGTGTCTTTTTCACTGTATTAAAGATTGCATTCATAGTAGCACTGTTTTGAACCCTATTATAAATGGTCTGCATGGGGTGTGCTAGTTCACTTATGCTAGTAACCGGCAACTGACTGACTTAGATATTCATATTAGAGTAAACTAATGTTGCACCAAAATAAATTGTTTTACTGTTTAATGATAAATCAGGAAATTAGCCATTTTTCAGGTACACATTGAAATTTCCAATGAACAGCACATGTACTTCAGTGTTTCACATTAATTGACAAGACTCTGGGGCCCGCCACAGTCTCATGATGAACCAAAAAATTTTTACACTTGTCATCTAAAATATTTTTGCACTTCTCAGTCTCTTAATAACATGAAATAAAAGGTTGTGTTTTGTGCTCTCTCTCAAGCACCAGTCAGCTCCTCACCTGCTGCTTGTAAACTCACATGCTCACACACACTCGCAGATATCTGCACTGGAGTATTACTGGATCCGTCTAACGTTATTTAGTTAAGGTCGTAATCTTTGAGGTAATTAACGTTAACTAACATTAAATGGATCCACTGCATTTATACACTATTCCACACACAATTGATCATCATCAGTGTACAAGAGCAAACAGATCATATTATTGCCGAAGTTACAATCATGATGATTAAAGTAAATTAACATTAGCGTTACTAGGTTAATACGCATAACGTTACACTGCTTACAGATTCACTAGCTAGCTATTGTTGGCAGTCTGAGGTAACATTAAAAGATAAAAAGCTGAAACTGACATTCATAGATTTTACCCTGCTATAAAAAATATATTAAGAGATATCAAACCCCAGATGAGGAATAGACATGCTGTCTATGTTAAGTTAGGCCCTGTGAGAGATTAGATAGCACCACAGACTCTAGCTCTGAGTGGAAATTGTGGTTCGGGTAGTTTCAGTCCAGCTAATTTTAGCCAATCGCTTTTGGCAAGGCAGACCTTGGCCCTGTCAATTAAACCCTGGCTGGGGGAGAAGAGCATCATGTGTATGGGAAACAATTGGGGGCGCTGTTTGTCGCAATTCAATTTATTTCAATGTTGCAATGCTGCAGTAGAGCTTGGTAAGAGCACAAAATTGTTTACAGGAGCAAAACACTTTAGCCTCTTAATTTTGTTCTCAAAGTGCACCAGATGAAAGTATTTAAATTTAAAATATACGAAATGTTCTTACGGGGGAGCATGCCCCCCAACCCCCCTAGAGGATCGGAGGTCCGCCCCCCATACTCTCACAATATAATGTGGGAATCACTGTGCTTTCATTGTAAGTAAGGTGCCAGAGTGCAGAAAAAAACATAAAGGTAGAGCGTATTAATTTAAAATAGATAGGGGTCACCTAAAGCCACACCCACTTTAATGGGGCCGGGCTAAGCCCCAAACCTCCTCAAGTCCTAGAAACGCCCCTGCGCTTGAATATGTGGGCCCCACAGTTTATACAAGGCCCCGTGAGGGCCCCAGCCTGTTACAGGATCCTTTTGCATTACTGTTTCAAATTACATTTTTTGAGCCATTCTTTAACCCTATATGATGCGTATCATATTTGTTACATGACTTTCTAAAGCCTCTACATCATCAACATTATCAAAACTTTGCTGAAACCCCTGTTGTATTCAACGTGGTGGATTTCTCCTGCCTCCTGGTGAAAGTCTCCATAATCCTGGAAGTAGAAGTCTCCATAATCCTGGAAGTTATATAATTTCCTAAATGACTACCATCATATTGTGACGCACTCGTCTTTTTGATGTAAATTCAAAGTTGATTTTTATTTAAAATTAACAATAATGTTTTAATGGTTACTGATATCTCAAAATTTTTATTTATTGAATTGAAGCAACATGTGCTTCCTTAAAATGTCATTATTTTATAGAAAAATCATTTAAAATAGTATTAGAATATTATTTCATATGTTAGGCTTTATATGATTAAGCTTTATGCTTTGTATGAAAAGTGCTGTCAAACAAAAATATTTATTATAACATTATTTGCTATAATTCATGCTTGCCCTACATTATAAAAAGATAACTTGTGAAAAAGAAGATATTGATATTTTATTTTATGTGGTACAAAAGTACTGATTAAACAAGAAATGTAAAGTTTGTTGAGACAAACTGTAATATTTGCCTAAAAATGTAAAAATACTTTTAAATGCTTAAAGTTAGAAAGTTTTGCAGGTCTTACAGTATGACAAAGGAAGAAAGAAAGACCTACAGAGACATTTGTTTTATACTGCTAATACTTTTTCTCTTTTAAGTTATTCTAACTTTTTATATTTTATCCTGGATTTTGCCATAAAAATAGCAAAAGAAGCTGGCATGGTCCAAAAAATAAAATAAAATCAATAAGCCATAAATGACTATAAACATGGATGAGTCCACAATATGTACACATAGAGTAACTCACAGATGCCAAGTCTTGCAAGGTTTAGGTGTAAGTAAATGTTTGTGGGTAACATCACCTCAACCAACAAGTTGCAAACTAAGGTGATGCTGTCATGTTACTTTGCACCATAAGATCACTCTACTGTACTGCGGCACACTGATTTGATAGTAAAAGAAACCTGGAGGAGAATCTTGAAAGCAAATTGATTTTGTTTCCATACTTTATTAAAAAAATTCTCAAGTCACCATTTTATACTGATGCTTTTAAAGTGTTATGTTTTTTGTTTATGATTTTAAAGATTTATCTTTGTTTGTTTTGTATGAGAAGCCAAAGACAAATTCCCAGAGCTGTGGACAATAAAGTATAAAGTAAGTAAATGTCTCAAGAGTTTGACTCGGTAAAGAATAATGAGGTTTGGTTGTGACTGGTTGCATATCTATTTGGCTTAATGAAAGTTCTGTTAAAACATTGAATTGTGGGAACAATAATATTGTTAGGAATATTTGGAATATCGTAGTGGTCCCAAAATTCCCTGGTCCTTCTAATTTATGTCTCATGTGCCCGGTCAGGTTACAGCCGTGAGTCTGTGCCTCTGAAGTCTTCCAGAAGGGAGGAGAAAGAACAACAACACACACAGTGTCTATATTCAATCTACTCAATGTTTATTACAGCAAGCATGTTATTTAAATTCTTCATGAGGCAAGGAACAGCCAATAGTAAAGTGACAACAAGGCTTGATTAAGGGGGAGAAACTGGGTACACCGGAGTGACACAGGAACAGGACCATATACAGATGCCCCAGACGGTCTGCCATCTGGCTGACCCTGTTCACCTCACGAAAACAAGTATTACCTATTCAATTCACAAAAATAAGTATGCTTACGGAATACGGAACATCATAAAGAGGAAGAAAGAAAGAGGAACAAGACAGCAAGTGCTAAATATACTGCTACAATACCATACACACCCGAAGGCATGCGGCGTGCATCTGGGGTCAACTGAGCACACATACATAAAGAGCAAAAACACAGAGCAGGACAGCATGTACAATTTCATATTTCTCACAACTATTATGTGGGTTCAAACAGAAATACATAAATATTTGCATTTATGCATTTGGCAAAAGCTTTTATCCAAATAAATATACTGTACACTGAAGATACTCATACACTGAAGATATTCATTAGTAGGCTATGTGTTGTATGTGCTGAGACGTCTTTAAAGTGCCCCACTGTTCATTTGGCTTCACCAAGAATTAATCTGAAAAATGAAAAAGCAAATTGCTAATAAAGATATATGTGCTGATTTAAAGGGGCTATCTTAGCACAGTAATCAAAATTAATGGAATATATTACTATAGTAAAGTGTCAAAAATTACATAATGATCGAGAAATACATTTTCTTATTTCATAAATTACGTGGTAAATGGTCTGCACTTATATAGTGTTTTTTTTTTTTTTACCTTAGAGGTTACCAAAGCACTTTACACTGTGTCCCATTCACCCATTCACACACATACACATGCAAGGCACCAACCTGCCATTGGGAGCAACTTGGTGTTCAGTGTCTTGCCCAAGGGAATATTACAGATGCCGGGAATCGAATCAACAACCCTGCGATTGGCAGCCAACCCGCTCTACCACCTGAGCCAGAGCCACCCCAATACAGTGTCACAATTTGTTTTAGTGGCAGACGAGACAGACAGGATGCTGTTTGTGGTGATGTAACTAAAGTGTTATGTTTTTTAGAGGTTTGCTTTCACATATTCACACTTGTATATATATATATATAAAATAAAAACATTTAAATTATGCAAAAGTAACATGGTGTCCAAAACTTCTCAGTGCAACTTTTGATTTGGACCTACAATAGTATTTGTATATATATTTATATATATATATATATATATATATATATATATATATATATATATATATATATTATTATTATTATTTTTATTATGCATTTATTTATTTTTTTATGAATCAAATTAAATCTTCACCAAATGAAATTTTATAGTCTGACGACTAAACACACTCAGTCTACAGAAAGAAAATGCACTGTAAAAAAATAAATAAAAATTGAGGCACCATTAGGAGGGTTCAGATGCCACACAAGTGGAATCTTTGAAGAGCTTCTCATCAACCTGTAAAGGAGCCTCAAATATTCTATTTAAATACTCAAGAAATGTCTATATACACTGATGAGCCAAAACATTATGACCACTCACAGGTGAAGTGAATAACGTTGATCATCTTCTAACAAGGCCACATGTCAAGGTCTGGGTAGATTAGACGGTAAGCTGGGTGAGTACCGACAGTGGTCTGAGGAGGAACAAACCACAAACTAGTGACAGGGTGTTTGGTGCCCAAGGCTCATCGATACGTGAGGGCAACAAAGGCTTTCCCGTCTGTTTTTAAAGGTTTACTGTGGCACAAATCACAGAACATTTTAATGATGGTTACAGGAGGAATGTGTCACAACACAGTGTATCACACCCTGCTGTGTATGGGGCTGCTAGAGTGCCCAAGATGACTCCTGTCCACCATCAAAATCGCCTACAATCTAATATTGATCTTTACATTTGAAGACTATTTGAGTTTATTCACCCTGATAACAAAAACTGAAGTTTCACGGATGTCTTATCATTTTTATAAATTACGCTTTGATCTTCAAATGATCTCTCTATCAAAAGTACATCATTATCTTTTTTTGTAATGAATAACACATTTTTAAACAAGTTGTTTATTTGCAGTGATCATTGTGGTTTTTCAGAGAAACTGATGCGTTTGTGCCTGCTGTTTTCAGCATTTTCAGGAAGTGACATGCATGAATTCTCACCTCACAGCACTTGAACTCAATGCACATCTACTGCAGCTTCAGTGTCTAGATCAGAAAATGGTCATGCTGTTTGGACTGAATATCTCTTGGGTGTGGTTGCTGTTGTGTTGCTGTCATGTCAGAGGTAAATGAATACATTTTATGAAGGCCTGAATAGGAATTAACTATTTAGGTTTATTAGCTGTACTGTTAGCCTACTTTTATATCATCTTTATTGAACCCTTAAAAGTGTGACTTGTCTATCATTAATAATTTCAAATCTTTCACACAGGGCATGGTGTGTGTCAAAGTTACTTAGTTACAAGAACTAATTTAACCACAGAGCTGCAGTCTGAAATTCTGCTTCCATGTTACTTTGAACCAGCCTTCTCTGGATCAATCTTGACTGTGAGTGTTGTGTGGACTCATATTAATACACCAGATGACTCTATCGTAGAGATCAAAGTAAGTGGTGAAGTGTTGTTCTGGAATCAAAGAGGAAAAAGAATTAAGGCATTCCCTAATCTCTCTGGCTCTGGAAACTTCTCCATCCTCATTCGTGATGTGCAGCGGTCTGATCTTGGTCTCTATCGCTGTGAAGTGTACAGAGAGTCCAACTGTTCTCTGGGCTTTAAGCACACACATCTCAGTGAGTATTTGAATTGTAACTACTTAAATGGACCTTAAGAGGAAATTAATGTCTTTTAGTTTGTTTAATATGCTAAAAAGCACGAGTCATGCTATTTTAAATGTGTCTTGACATGGGTGGATTTAAAGTGGTTTATATCAAATAATCTAAATGTTATTTTTAGAGCAATTAACTTTCATTGCAGTTGAATGTATTTTCTTGATCAGGTCTCACTGCTTTTAAGTTATCACTGCTGAATAACTGGCAGCTCATGTTAGCAGCAGGAGGAGGAGTTCTGCTTCTCTGTGTGTTCACAGCATGTTGTTACTATACACGGACAAAAAGTAAGTTTGATAACTACACTATGAAACCTGATGACTCAGAAATAATTGTATTAAAAAAAACAACATAACAATGAAAAACCTTTTCATTCTGGTTGGGTGTGCCGCCTCGTGCCACACCACCCGCAAGATGCCGCCCTGGCCGACTGCCCATGTCGCCAATGCCTAAATCCACCACTGGTTTAAATTTTAGTTAAATTTTAGTTAAAAAGTTAAATGCTTTAACCCTCAGAGACCCAGTGTTGCAGAATTGCAATATTTTACAAAGCAATCAAATAATAGCTAATTTTCATTAAATGGTCAAAACCACATGTAACAGTAGCTGACACTCAGAGCTTTCTCACTGCATCAGTTTTTGCAGGATATATCTGCATATTAACTGCCACAACTTGCTTAAGTAAAACCAAAAATACCAGCTTGCTGACACTGTTTAACACTTCTGAAACAAATTAAGCCATTTGTCAAGTATGTATTTGACATCAAATATTTTTTTTCATAATTCCTAACATGTTTAGTGATTGAAAAAAAGCTTACATGCCCTAAATTATCAACTTACTTAAACCTTTTTTAAGTGTAGCAAAAACGCAACACTGGGCATTAGTGGTCAAACTTTTTTCTGTTTCTCACACAATGAAACTTTACGCAGTAAATCATACATAAACTATTCCAAATGATTTTCAGCTCTGTTTTTTGTGCTGTATTCTCGTTATTGTATCATTAATTAATTTGTTTTATTTAAAATGCACTGCATGTATTACACTGCATACAGTAGGTAAGAGAAGGGCATATTCTATATCTTTTCAGAAAGACATTGACAAAAGGAGGAAGGTGTTTTTCAGTTCAGGATGTGTTGGAAGCAATTGTTAACGGAGATTTAAGTGATTTTGAAATTGAAATTGTAAATGAGAAAAAAAAGGAAAATGTAAACCTAAAGTTTTAAGAATATTCAGATGATCTTTTGCAAAGAATACTGTTTTAAAGACTTTAAATATTTAAAGTTATTAACTGTTTATGAGTTTACCCTTACCGGTTGTAATAAAACAAACTAAATTATATACATTTGTGTTGAATTGTGTTGTGAACTTGAAAGTTTAACTTGCTGTATTAAAAAAACAGTAATTAAAATTTGCAACCCTAAATGCCCAGCATTGCCATTTTTATTTATTTATTTTATAATCATTGGTTTCCTAAAAACATGTTTAAGAGTGACAAAAAATAGATAAATAATATGTCAAGAACATTAATGCTAGGGTCTCTCAGGGATAAAGACATGATTAACACAGAAGGTCAGCTATAGATGCTGGTTTAAAGTGCTTCTAAATGAGAATGATTAATATATATTTGATCAAGTCTCTCTTAAATGTTTTTTGACAAACCTGTTAAACAAAGTGGCTTTTATTAACACAATAATATTTTTTAAGCAAAACATACAAAGTACTTGGACATTCTATTGTTGTCAATAGTAACAGTGATGAGCAACTCCTGTGTGATCTCAGGGTAATCAACTTAATTACCATGGGACCAGTTGCAAAAATACAAAAGTGTGGCTAGTTATTTTTCTTTAATTTCTAGTATGGAGTAAATGTACAAATATTTTGGGACCACTGTACAAAGATTGACATTATGAAAAATTATTTTCTTTCAGAAAAAACAGTCTATGGATCGGTTGACCATAATTCACCTGAATGCCAAGATAATGAAGGTAAATCTGTTTGTTTGCTTTTTTCCAGTTTATTTTAATGCTTTTCATACTCAAATAAACTGATAACATCTCTTCCAGAGTGAGACTGGATAGTCTTAAAAAGTGAATGTTTGTGGAGTAATTGAATAATCTGGAAAACATGACTGAGCCCTGGGCACAAATTTTTAATTATTATATTATTAAAATCTTATAATTGTAAATAACAAAATTTAAATATTATGATATTCTCTGTTCTTTTAGGACAAGCAGGCTATGAAATAACATATGCATCAGTTGCCTATAAGCCACACAACTCTGTTAACAGCGATGGTAATTTTGCACAATGAAGATGTTACAAGACTTACTTATTTTAATCAATAGAAATATGTTGTCAGTATTACAAAAAGATTTTTGAATAGCCTTCAATATGTACATTTTAACTTGCATTGATAACAACAATTTTCTCTGTTATTTCAGGACAAAATGTTGATGAAATAACATATGCATCAGTTGCCCATAAGCCACACAACTGTGTTCACAGCGATGGTAATTTTGCACAATGAAGATTTTACTTTACTATAAATCTCAGAAATATGTCCTCAGCATTACACAAAGAATTTTGAATGGCCTTAAAATGTTAACAGCTTTCCTTATCAAATATTTTATACAGAGTCTCTCTATTTCATAAGACATTTATCTCATAATGGTTTGCTTTCTCACCAGTTCATGTGGGTAATGATATTAAAAACAGCTCCACCACAGCAACAGACCATGTCATGTGAATCTAACAAGAGTGGAAGAAATGCTCCGTAAGACAGCTTATCATCAAAATGATCACCTCATCGTGCATATACATTTTTCACAAACTGAAAATCTGTCTATAGAGATGTCAAAAACCACTGTAGCTTGTCACATTGGGCCCCTTATTTATTCTCATTTTAAGCTAATGGAGTCACATCCAGATTGTGCATTTTGTATATCTGTTTTCTCTTTATCTGTTATATTTGTTTAAAGTCACACTGTTTGCTTAGCTGCTATATTGAGCATGAATGGGTGTGAAACTAATCTGAACAACTTTATCACCTAAACCACTGAAGACTTTGCACCTGTCCACATACAAACAAACAGGGCCACAGGTGCAGTAATAAACAAGTGCAACATCCTGGTTGCTATCATAGGTAATGTATGGAAATTACAAATTAAAGTTGGTATAGAAATTAAATAATTACAGAAATGAATATAAAGGTACTTTAGGCCAGTATCCATTAACTTATTAAAGTGACTGTTTTTATGTCATCTCTAGGTAAAGGCAATGTTTAAAACTTTAAAAATGCCCATATAAATTCCATCACATATTATTATCGTTTACACTAGCATAGGAAGTGCACACATTACACTCAATAGCCCTACAAAAAAAATCATACTAAACATGATCCTGATACTGTAGGTATGACAATAGTAAACACGAAGCTCATCAGGCAAAACAATTTACCATAGCTTACAGTATTATTATATATTTTCTTATTTTGTTTAATTATTTTTGTGCACCAAATTACATGTGTTCAATTGAAACATGGCACTTGCAAGGTTTCTAACTCAGTTAAACATTCTCTTTATTTTAGGATAATCGTGCAATATACTGTAGTTAAATTTGGCAGATGGCAGGATCCACACTGCTTCAGTAATCGTGACTGAAAGGGGTTACCTTTTGCATCTTTCCTAAAAATAAAAATCACAAATCCCATTTTTTAAATAAATTAATAAATAAACAACAAAAAAAGCAACAATCATGACAAAGGAAATGTAGTTGGGAATATTGTTTTATTATTATTTCTTAAAAACAATAAACAGGAAAAGAAACTGTATTAAAATATTATAAATATTTTACAAACTTGTCCACCAATTCAAAGTCTGGTGGTGTAACCAACATACAGGTAGTCATTCTGTTGTAATGTAAACCATAAAAACTAAAATCCATCATCACAAAATAGATATTTTGGCATTTTTATGAAAAGGTAAAAAAAATTAATGAATAAATAAGTTGTGAACATTTGCATATTTTCAAGAAGCAAGGAAAATATTTGAATGGATGATTATACCACTTGACATTTTTCAAACCTATAAATAATTCTTTATAGAAAATGTTATATATTTTATTTTATTTTTTCTAAATCTATGAAACCAACATGGTCACAAATATAAAGTGAATACATTTAGATTTTTAATGGATTTCTTATTTTAATCATCTCGGACAACCTCATTTGTTAAATTACGATATATGCCAGTAGGTGGTGACAAATGTATTTTATGTTATAAGTGAGGCATTGCACCTCAAAATATTTATTCATGATTTGATGCTTTGGCTTTTTTAGGAACTATTCATTGGCAAAGAAGAAATTTAGGAACTGGCTAATTTTTTGTCTGAAACGGGAGATTTCTGTATCGTTTACTTGGTCAATACAGTTTACTTTTTAACTGTTTTTAAAAATGTCACAATTCTGAAGTTGTAAGGCCTGGGTAGCTCAGCGAGTAAAGACGTTGACTACCACCCCTGGAGTCACAAGTTTGAATCCAGGGTGTGCTGAGTGACTCCAGCCAGGTCTTCTAAGCAACCAAATTGGCCCGGTTGCAAGGGAGGGTAGAGTCACATGGGGTAACCTCCTCATAGTCACGATTAGTGGTTCTCGATCTCAATCTGTGTGTTGGTAATTTGTGTGTGGATCGTGGAGAACAGCATGAGCCTCCACATGCTGTGGGTCTCTGCAGTGTCATACACAATGAGCCACATGATAAGCTGTGTGGATTGACTGTCTCAGAAGCAGAGGCAACTGAGACTTGACCTCCACCACCCGGATTGTGGTGAGTAACCACACCACCACGAGGACTTACTTAGTAGTGGGAATTGGGCATTCCAAATTGGGATCAAAATGTAAAAATAAATAAATAAAAACAATTCTGAAGCTGTGATTCGGGCATAGGTACAGTGTCTGTTACCAACAAACAAAACAGTGTGAAGAATTTACATATTTCCACTGATCATGGTATAAATAATGGGTGTTGTTTTGCCTATGTAGAATAAAACCACTTTTTTTATGCCACTGATATGACTCGAGCTTTCTTTTCATGTGACAAAGAATTGTCCTTGTATAAGGTAGAATTAACTCTTCTTCATTCTGACAATTATAGAGAGGATATATATCCTCTGAGTATATATATCCAGCTGAGTATCTATACAGCAGGAGGCTGTATAGATACTCAGCTGTATGTTCTCATCTATTATCACTCAAGAGGTTTAACAAGATTAGGGGAGTGCATATTTGTGTTATGGGTTGGCAATGAGCACATGTTCTGATAACATCTTTTGTTAGGACTAACATCTAACTGCAATGTCACCAGCATAAAAAGCTAGTTCTGTACGAGAGTACCACACTCAAACTAAAGTTTGGTGACTGTTAGAGAAGGATGGCTAGTTTGACTATTATCTGTTGGAGTACAGTCACACATCTGGCAGATGCTTTTATCCAAAGTTACTTACAGTACAATGCATTCAATGAATAAATTGGTGTGTTTCCTGGGGATCAAACTTATGACCTTGTCATTGCTTGACTCTACCATCATGGCCAGAGTGTAATGGTACAGTCATAAGTATAATGCAACTTTCTCCTAAATCTTTTGATATCAACACGTGCATTTCTTTGGTTTGGAGTGGATCAAAACAAAAAGGCAAAAGGAAATATTTAATATAAATTTTGTATTTTATTATTACATTTTTAAGACAAAAAAATTACAGTTCAAAGCACTTTCATAAAATGAAAGTAAATACAAAGCAATACATTTGTAAATATGATTGTAAAATTATTGTATTTTCTTTACGAATCAAAACAAAGAAAATATTAATCTTAGCTTATTGCATATACAGTTCCAGTTCTCCCCAATTTGAAGGGTGTCTTCTTCCAAACTGTTGTTTCAACATTATGTTGTTCAAATGTGGTAATCTCCTGATGTCATCATGCCTTTCATAGATTCAAGGCACCCTCTCCTATTGTCAGCAAGGCAGCCCCCAAACATCAACAGATTTTCTTCTTTAAAGGAGTCAGTATTTTTGGTCATGACTGTACCTGATTATCTACACATATATATATATATATATATATATATATATATATATATATATATTTATTTTTATTTTTTTTTTACCATGTTTATTTTGACAGTTTTACCTTTACTATACCGTGCATTGCTACTGGTTAAGTGTAAATTTGGTTTCCATCAGAAATGACGTTGTTCAGTCCAGACATGAACAGGGGTAAGTCAGAATAAATGTTTAAAGTAGACATGATCTCGTTTATTATTCTTAAGGGCCAGTTTTGAATTAGATGAGGGAAAACAGATAAGCAGTTCTGAGAAGTGATGTCTTTAAGTGGTGATAACTAATTCCATACATGAATATATGTGTACTGTAGGTCAACTGACAATATTTGGGCTCCAAGTGCTTCTATTTGTGCTGTCACATTGATCAAACAATCAATTTAAACAGGGAAGCTGGGCAAACAGCTTTTACCTGAAGTCAAGTGACTGTCGTCAAGTTTCTATATGACTAATGCATCATAGTACACAAAGTCACCACCAAATATTGTAGATATTAAATGCTAAACTGCATACAGGAACAGCATAATCAAACAGAAATGATTAATACACAGTGACCTCAGATCAGTCTTTAGACATTAAAGGAATTTTCATTACCAGAAATATTTGGAAAAAGTCCCTGCTGCTAAAGCAGGTGCCACCAATGACTATGTTGAATGTTCAGCGCACACAATGTTTGGTTTTTTTGCCTGTAAAGGGAGGAGAAGTACATAGTGGTATGTTCATATTTTAATCCATACACACACACATATTTAGCCATTTGAATCCCTCCCTCCTCTAAGTGTATTTGTTCACAATATTCACAAATATGATTTGTAATTATGTTGGTTCTGTCTTACCTTCTCCATTCTCATGTTTGCTTTAACAGGGAAGCAGAACAGTGTGTATATAATATTGTTTATAGACTTAAACACACACACATTTCAAAGTATCTTAATAATAAGATCCTGTTTCTGGGAATATATTCATGTTTTTTTTTTTACTAGCCATACTATATAAGCCCTCCATTCATTTAAAATAATTTGTTCAAAAGAGAACTGGCCTCCAGGTAGGTAAATATCATTGCTTTAAAATATTTTTTTTTTTCATTACCATTAAACTGGATTTAAAGTTACATTCACCAGGAATTAAAAATTATTATTCCTCTTTTACAGTCATGGAGACACAGTCTTTTCTTCTCTGCCTTGCAGTGCTAACAGTAACTGGTAAGATTAATTACATATTAAAAAAAATATTATAGTGCTAGACCTTTATTAATTGCACTAATAGTATTTGTTACTATTAAAACTTTTACTAAGTTTTGTTTACAGTTTTTTAAATGTAAGTTTTAGGTTTAAGCCTAAATGCATATCATATGGTCAATAAATAACTATATATACTGTAAAAAGAGTTAACGCAGTAAATGTTGTTGGTGGATTTATGTCTTTAAAGTAATAGTTCACCCAAAAATGAAAATTCATTCATCATTTACTCACAAAATTTTGCCTAACATCTGGGAAAAAATATCTGGGTTTGGAGCAACGTGAATGATGACAGAATTTTAATTTTTGTGTGAATTATTACAATGTAAAAAAATAACTAGTAAAAATGCTGTTTCTATCTAATGATCTCACATGGTGCATCAATGATACACACTTATTTCATTGTCAATATAGAATTGTATAGAGTATAGTCAATTTAGAACAGTCATCGAAAGTTAGAAATTGGCTATGAGAAAAAAATAGCACTAATATTCTATTTTTGTCTCACTACAGCCGTAAGGGGATGTCCAATAGGGCGTGAATTTATAACTGCTTTTATGACAAATTACCAATATGGCAAAGCCAGTCCGACCCTCTCCATTACAGCACAGAAAACCCCAGCAACTGTGATTGTGGAGATTAAGGGTCTATCTTATAATGAAAAGGTGACCATAGCACAAGGTGAGACCAAATGGATTACCCTCCCATCAACCACTGAGATTGAAGGTGATGGAGTCTTCCGCAAAACTGTTTCAATCTCCTCTAATGCTGACATCGCAGTAGTGTCGGCTAACATAAAGGAATTCACAGGAGACAGCAGTGTGATTTTACCAATAAATCAACTTGGCAGAAGTTATGTAGTTTTTACTCCAAACACGGGTCCATATCCATACAGAAAGGAGGTAGCCATCATCAATGGCAGGGAGATGAACACGGTTGACATTTTCCCCAGTTCAAAACAATGGAAAACTAAGACAAAAACCATCACTTTGGCCCCCAATGAGGTTTATCAGCTTCGCAGTTATGAAACTTTGTCTGGAACAAAAATCATGTCCACACTCCCAGTGGCTGTCCTGGCAGGACACGAGTGTTCCACGATCGTGGGCACTTGCGAGCATGTCTATGAGCAGCTGATCCCAATTGAGTCGCTCTCCAATGAGTATTTGGTGCCTGCGATGCATCAGTCCTACTTAAGCAAAGACACAGCCTATGTGGTTGCCACAGAGGACAACACTATTGTGTCCATTTTCGATAGGAATAGGCATCCTAAAATAAAAAAGCTTCATTCTGGAGGAGTTGCCGGTGTTAATGTAGGAAGAAATGCAAAAATCCTTCAAAGTAACAAAAATATCATGGTCATGTATTTCAGTAGCAATCTTCCCAATGATGAGTTTCTAACAAATGTCATACCCACCTCCGAGATGTCAAAATCATGGACCATTTACTCTCAAGATGGTTATGATAACACGGCTGTAATTGTTGCTGAGGCAGGGTCAGCCAACACTATCAGCAAGTCACTGAAGTGGACAGAGTTTCCTGCAGACAAAAGGTTTGTGTGGGCAATCATGTCAATGGGTTCTCAGAAAGGACCCATCACCATATCTGGAGATTCACAAATGGCTGTTTATGTTTATGGTGGAAAACTAAGGTATGGATATGGCACAACAGGAGTGTGTAACACAGGTAAGAAATCATGTCTGCGCAACACAGCATTTTCTTCATGTTTTGCATGAATACAATTTTAGTTGTTTTTGTAACTCATCAAAATCACTCAAATAAATTTGACCTCTTTTTCCCTAAGGTTCTACATTAACTCCACCTCCACCAGACCCCTGTGAGGCTGTTAAGTGCCGTCAGCAGGAGGAATGCAGGAAGGGCATCTGCGTCCACACTTCCAGTGCCACGTGTCAGGCAGTTGGCGATCCCCATTACAAAACATTTGATGGGAAGCGGTTTGACTTTCAGGGAACTTGTACCTACATAATGGTGAACAATACAAAGCTTCAAAAGGGTCTCACTCCCTTTACCATCTTGGCAAAAAATAACCACAGGGGAAGCAAAAGGGTGGCATATGTGAGGACAGTTTCTGTCCTTGTGTACAATCACACAGTATTGGCTGGGAGCCAGAGAGGAGTAGTAGAGGTAAAAGTGAAAAACTCTTGACTTGTAGTATCTTACTATATGTATTTAAATAGTGATACACAATATAATTATTATGTAGACATTATTATTTATAAACACTTTCAACCAGAACTAAATTTCTCTTTCTTTATTTTTTTTTGTTCCTCATTCTAGTTTGATGGTGAAAACACCTATTTACCTCTGATTATAGATGGTGGAAAAATTAAAGTTGAGCAGAGGGGATGGAGTGTTATTATATCAACAGATTTTGGCTTAGAGGTTAAATATGACTGGAATATGATGTTGTACATCACAGCTCCAAGCAGCTATTTCCAGACTCTTGGTGGACTTTGTGGAAACTATAATGGTGACCGTAGAGATGAATATACTGATCCCAAAGGCATGGTGGTCCCAAGTATCCTTGAGTTTGCCAAGAGCTGGAAAGCTCCAGATAATGACCTGTTTTGCAATGATGACTGTAATGGACAGTGCCCAAGTTGCTCTTTAAGTCTTCAAGAGCAGTACAAAAAAGACACAGACTGTGGTGTCATGACTAAAATAGATGGGCCATTTGCTAATTGCCACACAACTGTGGAGCCCAACATCTATGTAGATAATTGTGTCTATGATGTCTGTATTAACAATGGGATCAGAACTTTCCTCTGTAACAATATTCAGAGCTACGCTGATGCATGCATGTCAGCTGGAGTCAAGATCACTGGAAACTGGAGGACACTTTCCAACTGCCGTAAGTATATGAAAACAAAGTGGAACACTGATGTTGTTTGAGGAATTATGTTGCCAATTTATCAGACAATTAATGTGCAATATAGGAAGAATATTTTATAATCAAGGTCTTTCAAGTTCCACTTTTATTTATGATCCTCCTAGCAACGGAGTGTCCAGTCAACAGCCATTATGAGCCTTGCGGGACAGCATGTGCTGCATCTTGTGCAGATCGAGATGCCCCAGACAAGTGCACACTACCATGTGTGGAGGGCTGCCAGTGCAATGCAGGTTATGTCAGGAGTGGAGATGAATGCATTCATGTGAAAAAGTGTGGCTGCATTTACAAAGGCCGATATTATCCAGCTGAACAGACATTTTGGAGTGACAAGAAATGCACAGAGAAATGTTTGTGCAACCCTCAAACTGGGAAAGTTGAGTGTTCACTGACAAAATGTAAGAAGTCCCAAGTGTGTGACACACGGAATGGAGTAAGAGATTGTTATCCATTGTCCTATAGTACCTGTCAGGGTGCAGGGGATCCGCACTATCGGACATTTGATGGTAAAACCTTTGACTTCCAAGGCACCTGCACTTATTATTTGTCCAAACTACTCAATATATCTGACCCATCACTGGTACCCTTTGAGGTACTTGTCAAGAATGAAAACAGAGGAAGGAACATGGCAGTTGCTTACACTAAAACAGTATCGATAACAGTCTATGGATACACAGTTGTCTTAAGTAAGGACAGCCCAGGCAAAGTGCAGGTCAGTCCATTAAAAACCCTCATACATGAATAACTGCATATATAAATCAAATATTACTGTACACTGACCAACTAAAATTGTGAAAGCTTTCAACTGAAATTAACTGGAAAAAATTGTTTCTTAAAGGTTAATGATCTATATGTGAATTTGCCATTTGAACAAGAGGATGGTCGATTCTCCATATTCCGCAGTGGATACTTTGGCGTGATAAAAACTGACTTTGATCTGACACTAAAATTCAACTGGGAAAGCCATGTAACACTGACTCTCCCCAGCACTTACTACAATGAAGTGGGGGGGCTTTGTGGAAACTGGAACAACAACCCTTATGATGATTTGCTAACTCCTGACAAAACTCTTGCTGCAAACCCAACAATTTTTGGAACCAGTTGGAAAGTCAAGGATGACCCTGGATGCTCAGATGAATGTCAGGGCAAAATGTGTCCTAAATGTGACACCATTGTGAGAAACAAAGTAATGTTTACAGCGCCCTGCAGCAGGATCACAGACAAAAAGGGCCCATTTAAAGGCTGCCATGAGAAAGTGAATCCCAGTCAGTTTTATGAGGATTGCGTGTTCGATATGTGTATGTATGGTGGCCATTTATCAGCCCTCTGCAATGCTCTCTCTGCCTACACGGCTGCTTGTCAAGTTGCACTTGCTAATGTGGAATCCTGGAGAACTGGCAATTTTTGCCGTGAGTATTCAGTACAGCATCATTCTCCTCTCTTTAAGATTTTGATACATGTTACTTAGGGTTGATGTATGACAAGACCAAATATAGCAAAATATATAGTGATTAATATGGTCTGTCAACAGCTGCGTCCTGCAAGGAAAACAGCCACTATGAGGTTTGTGCAACAGGATGTTCCCAGACATGCAGTGGCCTCACTGAGCCTAAAGGATGTGAGGGGACTCCCTGTGTCGAAGGCTGTACATGTGACGAGGGCTTTGTCTTGAGCGATGGAGAGTGTGTGACTATGGAGCAGTGCGGATGTACTTACAGTGGCCAGTACTACCAACTGGGCCAGGAATTCTTCCCAGAAGGCATGTGCAAGCAGAGGTGTGTCTGCAAAGAGAACGGAAGAGTTCAGTGTGACGATGGATTCAAGTGTGGACCAAATGAGAAGTGCCAAGTCCAGAATGGAGTTCAAGGCTGTTTTCCTGAGGGTAAAGCAGTTTGCTCAGTGTCAGGCTATGGGCTTTATCAGTCATTTGATGGAAAATCCTTCAGTGTTGAAGGGGACTGTGAGTATAGAATGGCAGAGTTAGTAGAGGAAGATGAGGAGATTACCTCTTTCAGTGTGTTATTAAAACAGCTCTCATCTTCTGATGAGGCAGTCATCACTCGAAGAGTTAAAATACAAATAGATCAATACACGATCACTTTGCTGCCTGGCAAAATCTGGGAAATTCAGGTAAAGTAGTGGGTGCTATAACACTGACCATTGTTTTAAGAGATCAAGAACTGCTGTCTAAAATGTTTAGTTTTTATATTGTGTTCTCTCTGCAGGTAGATAACGTTAAAACAAATCTCCCAATGACTGTAGATGACGGACTGGTGCAAGTCTATCAAAGTGGTGTTAATATTGTAGTGGAAACAGACTTTGGATTGAAACTGACATATGATACGGTCTCAATGGCCACAATTGAAATCCCATCCACTTTTAAAAGTGCAGTCACAGGTCTCTGTGGTAACTACAATGGAAACAATGCAGATGATTTTCTTCTGCCAGATGGTATTCAGACATCATTCTGTGGTAGACTTTGCTCAGGGCTGGGCTTCACCATCAAACGGAATGATGTGCCAGACAAGTTGTGGCTCCAAGTGCTCAAATCCTGACAAAGACAGACAAAAATTGGCAGAGACTTCTTGCGGTATTATAACATCAGAGAAGGGGCCATTTTCTAATTGTTATGAAAAGGTTCCTGCCCAGAAATTCTTTGATGAATGTGTCAAAGATGTGGCAGCACAGCCAAAAGACAAATCTGTTGTCTGCCGTCACATACAAAGGTATGTTGCCAGCTGTCAGGAGACTGGGACATCAATCAACAGCTGGAGAAATAAAACATTCTGTCGTGAGTTGCTACATACAACTTGTTCAAAAACACCCTTCCACTGAACTATTTGAATGGGTGTCATTGCTTTTACTTTGATCCTTACACTGTCCTGGCCAGATGGAATGCAAAAAACTTCCAGTGACAATCAGATTCTCTGTCCACAATGAACATGAATATGCTGTTTGAAGTGGCACAATCCCAACCAATAAGAACATATTTTATGTTTAATTTACAGTTATGAGGAGTAGAATTTTGAAAAATTAAAATAGTTCTTTTTACAGTAGACAGGGCTACCTGGTCCAAAGCTGCAGAAATACAAACTAAACGACATACAAAATGTCCTGTTACTTGGTGTTGATGGTTGGGACAAAATTTATGATTAACATAGAACAGATAACTTGTATCACTTGTTGTTTATTGCATCATGTCTGGTTAGGACACTGTGTTAGATGTTTTGAAGGTGATTTGGAACAGTAGATATTCAGCCAAAGACTGAACTCTAAGCTTTTCTCTAAAATTGATCTTTGTATACTTCCAGCACTCATGTGTTTTAAGAGCAGTCACTATGAGCTCTGTGCTGACACCTGTTCATCCACCTGTGCCAGCCTAACACAATCACAGAGATGCCCACCATGTCATGAAGGATGTCAATGTGATGATGGCTTTTTGTTTGATGGAGGTGAATGCAAGATGTTGGAAGACTGTGGATGTCATGTAGATGGAAGAAATTACAAGGTTAGAAACCATATGGTCTGTTTTTTGCCCTACAGTAGTCTATCATGACACCAACCTCAGAAACACTTAGTGACTTGTTATCTTTCCCACAAATATTTGATTAATTCCATAAATATGATTTACAGTCTGGCGAGACAGTGGTTCAAGAAGACTGTGAAGAAAAATGCCTCTGCAAAGCTGGAGAGTTCTCCTGTGTACCATTGGAATGCGATGAAGATGAGTTCTGTAGCACAAAAGATGGTGCTGTTGGATGTTACAGCAAAGGTAATTATATTCATAACACAAAATCAATTATTTACCAGATATACTGATGTATCTGTCCATTTCAGATATCTGTAGGTATGCACTATTAAGCCAATTTATTTGTTTAAAGTAAAAGGTGTTAAAGTAACATTCTTCAATTTATGATCCTCCAAGCAAAATACTGTCCAACCAACAGTCATTATGAGCCCTGTAGCTCAGCCTGTGCTGCAACTTGTGCAGATCGAGATGCCCCAGACAAATGCACTTTGCCATGTGTGGAAGGCTGCCAGTGTAATGAAGGTTATGTCCAGAGTGGAGATGAATGTATTTCTGTGAAAAAGTGTGGCTGCACTTACAAAGGCCGGTATTATCCAGCTGAACAGACATTTTGGGGTGACAAGCAATGCACAGAGAAATGTGTGTGCAATCCTCAAACTGGAAAAGCTGAATGCACATCAACGAAGTGTAAAAATTCTCTAGTGTGTGGCACAAGGAATGGAGTGAGAGATTGTTATCCATTGTCCTATAGTACCTGTCAGGGTGCAGGGGATCCGCACTATCGTACATTTGATGGTAAAACCTTTGACTTCCAAGGCACCTGCACTTATTATTTGTCCAAACTACTCAATATATCTGACCCATCACTGGTACCCTTTGAGGTACTTGTCAAGAATGAAAACAGAGGAAGGAACATGGCAGTTGCTTACACCAAAACTGTATCGATAACAGTCTATGGATACACAGTTGTCTTAAGTAAGGACAGCCCAGGCAAAGTGCAGGTCAGTCCATTAAAAAAAAAAACTCTTTTGAATAACACATTGTTAATAACTGCATTATAAACTGAGTAAAATATAACTGTACACTGACCTACAAAAAAAACAACAACAAAAAACACACAAGGCTTTGAGCAGAAACTAACTAGATTAATTTGTGTCCTAAAGGTCAACAATCTATATGTAAATTTGCCATTTGAACAAGAGGATGGTCGGCTCTCCATATTCCGCAGTGGATACTTTGGTGTCATAAAAACCGACTTTGGTCTGACATTGAAATTCAACTGGGAAAGCCATGTAACACTGACTCTCCCCAGCACTTACTACAATGAAGTGGGAGGACTTTGTGGAAACTGGAACGAAAACATCAATGATGATTTGCTAACTCCTGACAAAACTCTTGCTGCAAACCCAACAATTTTTGGAACCAGTTGGAAAATCAAGGATGACCCTGGATGCTCAGATGAATGTCAGGGCAAAATGTGTTCCAAATGTGATGCCAGTGAGAGAAACAGCATCACTTTTACAATGCCCTGCAGCAGGATCACAGACAAAAAGGGCCCATTTAAAGGCTGCCATGAGAAAGTGAATCCCAGTCAGTTTTATGAGGATTGCGTGTTCGATATGTGTATGTATGGTGGCCATTTATCAGCCCTCTGCAATGCTCTCTCTGCCTACACGGCTGCTTGCCAAGATGCACTTGCCAATGTGGAATCCTGGAGAACTGGCAATTTTTGCCGTGAGTATTCAGTACAGCATAGTTCACATCTATTTAACATTTTAAATTACACTTACTAAAGATTGATAAATGATTTTGAAAAAAAAATAAAAAAACAACAATCTGTCCACAGCTACATCTTGCAAGGCAAACAGCCACTATGAGGTTTGTGCAACAGGATGTTCCCAGACCTGCAGTGGCTTCACTGAGCCTAAGGGCTGTAAAGGGACCCCTGTGTTGAAGGCTGTACATGTGACAAGGGATTTGTCTTGAGCGACGGTGAATGTGTGACTGTGAAGCAGTGCGGATGTACTTACAGTGGCCAGTACTACCAACTGGGCCAGGAATTCTTCCCAGAAGGCATGTGCAAGCAGAGGTGTGTCTGCAAAGAGAACGGAAGAGTTCAGTGTGACGATGGATTCAAGTGTGGACCAAATGAGAAGTGCCAAGTCCAGAATGGAGTTCAAGGCTGTTTTCCTGAGGGTAAAGCAGTTTGCTCAGTGTCAGGCTATGGGCTTTATCAGTCATTTGATGGAAAATCCTTCAGTGTTGAAGGGGACTGTGAGTATAGAATGGCAGAGACGGCTCAGAAAAAGAATGAGGAGATTACCTCTTTTAGGGTCTTAGTGAAACAGCTGTCATCATCAGAAGAGAAAGTCATCACTCGAAGAGTTGACATACAAATAGACCAATACAAGATCTCTTTGCTGCCCGGCTACATCTGGGAAATACAGGTAATGTAGAGGTTACTAAAACACTGACCATTGTTTTAAGAGATCAAGAACTGCTGTCTAAAATGTTTAGTTTTTATATTGTGTTCTCTCTCTGCAGGTAGATAACATTAAAACAAATCTCCCAATGACTGTAGATGACGGACTGGTGCAAGTCTATCAAAGTGGTGTTAATATTGTAGTGGAAACAGACTTTGGATTGAAACTGACATATGATACAGTCTCAATGGCCACAATTGAAATCCCATCCACTTTTAAAAGTGCAGTCACAGGTCTCTGTGGTAACTACAATGGAAACAATGCAGATGATTTTCTTCTGCCAGATGGTATTCAGACATCCTCTGTGGAAGACTTTGCTGAGGTCTGGGTTTCACCATCAGACAGAATGATGTGCCAAACGGGTTGTGGCTCCAAGTGTTCAAATCCTGACAAAGACAGACAGACAAAGGCAGAGACTGATTGCAGTATTATAACATCAGAGAAAGGGCTATTTTCTAATTGTTTCAATAAAGTCCCACCCCTGAAATTCTTTGATGAATGTGTCAAAGATGTGGCAGCACAGCCAAAAGACAAGACGGTTCTCTGTCGTCACATACAAAGGTATGTGGCCATCTGTCAGGAGACTGGGACGTCAGTCAAAAGCTGGAGGAATAACACCTTCTGTCGTAAGTGACTGCATACTACATGTTAAACAAATAACCTAACTCTAGCTTTTTGAATGCTCCCAAAGGCTTTGTGATTGTCCCTTATATGTGCAAAATTTTATTTGTAACTGTAAGTTTTCTACCAAAAACTGAACACTATCCTCTTCTTAAAAATTATTCTCTGTATTCCTCCAGCACTCATGTGTTTAAAGAACAGCCACTATGAGCTCTGTGCTGACACCTGTTCATCCACCTGTGCCAGCCTGACAAAGTCACAGAGATGCCCACCGTGTCATGAAGGATGTCAGTGTGATGATGGCTTTCTGTTTGATGGAGGTGAATGTAAGACTCTGGAAGACTGTGGATGTCATGTAGATGGAAGGTATTACAAGGTGAGAAACTATTGTTTGTTTTTGCTTACAATGGTCAAACATGAAAGCAACCACAGGAAAATATTGACTTGATATTTGTACTACAAAATATGTTTAATTCATTAATATGCTCTCCAGTCTGGCGAGACAGTGGTTCAGGGAAAGTGTAAAGAGAAATGCCTCTGCAAAGCAGGAAAGTTCTCCTGTGAAGCCATGCAATGTGATTCAAATCAGTTCTGTGGCAGAAAGAATGGCACCACTGGGTGCTACAACAAAGGTAATTATATTCATGATATAAATACTATCAATTATTTGTCGAATATATTGATGTCTCCTTCCATTCCAGATATTTCCATATAATGTGTAAGAAAGGCAAAACATTTATTTGCCAAGATGTTTAAAGAAATTCTTGTCTTTATAATTCTCCAAGCAACGGAGTGTCCAGCCAACAGCCATTATGAGCCCTGCGGGCAGCCTGTGCTGCATCTTGTGCCGATCGGGATGCACAAAAGAAGTGCACACTACCATGTGTGGAGGGCTGCCAGTGCAATGCAGGTTATGTCCGAGTGGAGATGAATGCATTTCTGTGCAAAAGTGTGGCTGCATTTACAAAGGCCAATATTATCCAGCTGAACAGACATTTTGGAGTGACAAAAATGCACAGAGAAATGTTTGTGCAACCCTCAAACTGGGAAAGTTGAATGCAGTCTAACAAAATGTCAGAAGTCCCAAGTGTGTGACACACGGAATGGAGTGAGAGATTGTTATCCATTGTCCTATAGTACCTGTCAGGGTGCAGGGGATCCGCACTATCGGACATTTGATGGTAAAACCTTTGACTTCCAAGGCACCTGCACTTATTATTTGTCCAAACTACTCAATATATCTGACCCATCACTGGTACCCTTTGAGGTACTTGTCAAGAATGAAAACAGAGGAAGGAACATGGCAGTTGCTTACACCAAAACTGTATCGATAACAGTCTATGGATACACAGTTGTCTTAAGTAAGGACAGCCCAGGCAAAGTGCAGGTCAGTCCATTAAAAAAAAAACTCTTTTGAATAACACATTGTTAATAACTGCATTATAAACTGAGTAAAATATAACTGTACACTGACCTACAAAAAAACAACAACAAAAAACACACAAGGCTTTGAGCAGAAACTAACTAGATTAATTTGTGTCCTAAAGGTCAACAATCTATATGTAAATTTGCCATTTGAACAAGAGGATGGTCGGCTCTCCATATTCCGCAGTGGATACTTTGGTGTCATAAAAACCGACTTTGGTCTGACATTGAAATTCAACTGGGAAAGCCATGTAACACTGACTCTCCCCAGCACTTACTACAATGAAGTGGGAGGACTTTGTGGAAACTGGAACGAAAACATCAATGATGATTTGCTAACTCCTGACAAAACTCTTGCTGCAAACCCAACAATTTTTGGAACCAGTTGGAAAATCAAGGATGACCCTGGATGCTCAGATGAATGTCAGGGCAAAATGTGTTCCAAATGTGATGCCAGTGAGAGAAACAGCATCACTTTTACAATGCCCTGCAGCAGGATCACAGACAAAAGGGCCCATTTAAAGGCTGCCATGAGAAAGTGAATCCCAGTCAGTTTTATGAGGATTGCGTGTTCGATATGTGTATGTATGGTGGCCATTTATCAGCCCTCTGCAATGCTCTCTCTGCCTACACGGCTGCTTGCCAAGATGCACTTGCCAATGTGGAATCCTGGAGAACTGGCAATTTTTGCCGTGAGTATTCAGTACAGCATAGTTCACATCTATTTAACATTTTAAATTACACTTACTAAAGATTGATAAATGATTTTGAAAAAAAATTAAAAAAACAACAATCTGTCCACAGCTACATCTTGCAAGGCAAACAGCCACTATGAGGTTTGTGCAACAGGATGTTCCCAGACCTGCAGTGGCCTCACTGAGCCTAAGGGCTGTAAAGGGACCCCCTGTGTTGAAGGCTGTACATGTGACAAGGGATTTGTCTTGAGCGACGGTGAATGTGTGACTGTGAAGCAGTGCGGATGTACTTACAGTGGCCAGTACTACCAACTGGGCCAGGAATTCTTCCCAGAAGGCATGTGCAAGCAGAGGTGTGTCTGCAAAGAGAACGGAAGAGTTCAGTGTGACGATGGATTCAAGTGTGGACCAAATGAGAAGTGCCAAGTCCAGAATGGAGTTCAAGGCTGTTTTCCTGAGGGTAAAGCAGTTTGCTCAGTGTCAGGCTATGGGCTTTATCAGTCATTTGATGGAAAATCCTTCAGTGTTGAAGGGGACTGTGAGTATAGAATGGCAGAGACGGCTCAGAAAAAGAATGAGGAGATTACCTCTTTTAGGGTCTTAGTGAAACAGCTGTCATCATCAGAAGAGAAAGTCATCACTCGAAGAGTTGACATACAAATAGACCAATACAAGATCTCTTTGCTGCCCGGCTACATCTGGGAAATACAGGTAATGTAGAGGTTACTAAAACACTGACCATTGTTTTAAGAGATCAAGAACTGCTGTCTAAAATGTTTAGTTTTTATATTGTGTTCTCTCTCTCCAGGTAGATAACATTAAAACAAATCTCCCAATGACTGTGGATGACGGACTGGTGCAAGTCTATCAAAGTGGTGTTAATATTGTAGTGGAAACAGACTTTGGATTGAAACTGACATATGATACGGTCTCAATGGCCACAATTGAAATCCCATCCACTTTTAAAAGTGCAGTCACAGGTCTCTGTGGTAACTACAATGGAAACAATGCAGATGATTTTCTTCTGCCAGATGGTATTCAGACATCCTCTGTGGAAGACTTTGCTGAGGTCTGGGTTTCACCATCAGACAGAACGATGTGCCAAACGAGTTGTGGCTCCAAGTGTTCAAATCCTGACAAAGACAGACAGACAAAGGCAGAGACTGATTGCAGTATTATAACATCAGAGAAAGGGCTATTTTCTAATTGTTTCAATAAAGTCCCACCCCTGAAATTCTTTGATGAATGTGTCAAAGATGTGGCAGCACAGCCAAAAGACAAGACGGTTCTCTGTCGTCACATACAAAGGTATGTGGCCATCTGTCAGGAGACTGGGACGTCAATCAAAAGCTGGAGGAATAACACCTTCTGTCGTAAGTGACTGCATACTACATGTTAAACAAATAACCTAACTCTAGCTTTTTGAATGCTCCCAAAGGCTTTGTGATTGTCCCTTATATGTGCAAAATTTTATTTGTAACTGTAAGTTTTCTACCAAAAACTGAACACTATCCTCTTCTTAAAAATTATTCTCTGTATTCCTCCAGCACTCATGTGTTTAAAGAACAGCCACTATGAGCTCTGTGCTGACACCTGTTCATCCACCTGTGCCAGCCTGACAAAGTCACAGAGATGCCCACCGTGTCATGAAGGATGTCAGTGTGATGATGGCTTTCTGTTTGATGGAGGTGAATGTAAGACTCTGGAAGACTGTGGTTGTCATGTAGATGGAAGGTATTACAAGGTGAGAAACTATTGTTTGTTTTTGCTTACAATGGTCAAACATGAAAGCAACCACAGGAAAATATTGACTTGATATTTGTACTACAAAATATGTTTAATTCATTAATATGCTCTCCAGTCTGGCGAGACAGTGGTTCGGGGAAAGTGTAAAGAGAAATGCCTCTGCAAAGCAGGAAAGTTCTCCTGTGAAGCCATGCAATGTGATTCAAATCAGTTCTGTGGCAGAAAGAATGGCACCACTGGGTGCTACAACAAAGGTAATTATATTCATGATATAAATACTATCAATTATTTGTCGAATATATTGATGTCTCCTTCCATTCCAGATATTTCCATATAATGTGTAAGAAAGGCAAAACATTTATTTGCCAAGATGTTTAAAGAAATTCTTGTCTTTATAATTCTCCAAGCAACGGAGTGTCCAGCCAACAGCCATTATGAGGCCTGCGGGGCAGCCTGTGCTGCATCTTGTGCCGATCGGGATGCACAAAAGAAGTGCACACTACCATGTGTGGAGGGCTGCCAGTGCAATGCAGGTTATGTCCGGAGTGGAGATGAATGCATTTCTGTGCAAAAGTGTGGCTGCATTTACAAAGGCCAATATTATCCAGCTGAACAGACATTTTGGAGTGACAAAAAATGCACAGAGAAATGTTTGTGCAACCCTCAAACTGGGAAAGTTGAATGCAGTCTAACAAAATGTCAGAAGTCCCAAGTGTGTGACACACGGAATGGAGTGAGAGATTGTTATCCATTGTCCTATAGTACCTGTCAGGGTGCAGGGGATCCGCACTATCGTACATTTGATGGTAAAACCTTTGACTTCCAAGGCACCTGCACTTATTATTTGTCCAAACTACTCAATATATCTGACCCATCACTGGTACCCTTTGAGGTACTTGTCAAGAATGAAAACAGAGGAAGGAACATGGCAGTTGCTTACACCAAAACTGTATCGATAACAGTCTATGGATACACAGTTGTCTTAAGTAAGGACAGCCCAGGCAAAGTGCAGGTCAGTCCATTAAAAAAAAAAAACTCTTTTGAATAACACATTGTTAATAACTGCATTATAAACTGAGTAAAATATAACTGTACATTGACCTACAAAAAAAACAACAACAAAAAACACACAAGGCTTTGAGCAGAAACTAACTAGATTAATTTGTGTCCTAAAGGTCAACAATCTATATGTAAATTTGCCATTTGAACAAGAGGATGGTCGGCTCTCCATATTCCGCAGTGGATACTTTGGTGTCATAAAACCGACTTTGGTCTGACATTGAAATTCAACTGGGAAAGCCATGTAACACTGACTCTCCCCAGCACTTACTACAATGAAGTGGGAGGACTTTGTGGAAACTGGAACGAAAACATCAATGATGATTTGCTAACTCCTGACAAAACTCTTGCTGCAAACCCAACAATTTTTGGAACCAGTTGGAAAATCAAGGATGACCCTGGATGCTCAGATGAATGTCAGGGCAAAATGTGTTCCAAATGTGATGCCAGTGAGAGAAACAGCATCACTTTTACAATGCCCTGCAGCAGGATCACAGACAAAAAGGGCCCATTTAAAGGCTGCCATGAGAAAGTGAATCCCAGTCAGTTTTATGAGGATTGCGTGTTCGATATGTGTATGTATGGTGGCCATTTATCAGCCCTCTGCAATGCTCTCTCTGCCTACACGGCTGCTTGCCAAGATGCACTTGCCAATGTGGAATCCTGGAGAACTGGCAATTTTTGCCGTGAGTATTCAGTACAGCATAGTTCACATCTATTTAACATTTTGATACATGTTACTTAGGGTTGATGTATGACAAGACCAAATATAGCAAAATATTTAGTGATTAATATGGTCTGTCAACAGCTGCGTCCTGCAAGGTAAACAGCCACTATGAGGTTTGTGCAACAGGATGTTCCCAGACCTGCAGTGGCCTCACTGAGCCTAAGGGCTGTAAAGGGACCCCCTGTGTTGAAGGCTGTACATGTGACAAGGGATTTGTCTTGAGCGATGGTGAATGTGTGACTGTGAAGCAGTGCGGATGTACTTACAGTGGCCAGTACTACCAACTGGGCCAGGAATTCTTCCCAGAAGGCATGTGCAAGCAGAGGTGTGTCTGCAAAGAGAACGGAAGAGTTCAGTGTGACGATGGATTCAAGTGTGGACCAAATGAGAAGTGCCAAGTCCAGAATGGAGTTCAAGGCTGTTTCCCTGAGGGTAAAGCAGTTTGCTCAGTGTCAGGCTATGGGCTTTATCAGTCATTTGATGGAAAATCCTTCAGTGTTGAAGGGGACTGTGAGTATAGAATGGCAGAGACGGCTCAGAAAAAGAATGAGGAGATTACCTCTTTTAGGGTCTTAGTGAAACAGCTGTCATCATCAGAAGAGGCAGTCATCACTCGAAGAGTTGACATACAAATAGACCAATACACGATCTCTTTGCTGCCCGGCTACATCTGGGAAATACAGGTAATGTAGAGGTTACTATAACACTGACCATTGTTTTAAGAGATCAAGAACTGCTGTCTAAAATGTTTAGTTTTTATATTGTGTTCTCTCTCTGCAGGTAGATAACGTTAAAACAAATCTCCCAATGACTGTGGATGACGGACTGGTGCAAGTCTATCAAAGTGGTGTTAATATTGTAGTGGAAACAGACTTTGGATTGAAACTGACATATGATACGGTCTCAATGGCCACAATTGAAATCCCATCCACTTTTAAAAGTGCAGTCACAGGTCTCTGTGGTAACTACAATGGAAACAATGCAGATGATTTTCTTCTGCCAGATGGTATTCAGACATCATCCGTGAAATACTTTGCTGAAGGATGGATTTCATCATCAGACAGAATGATGTGCCAAACGGGTTGTGGCTCCAAGTGTTCAAATCCTGACAAAGACAGACAGACAAAGGCAGAGACTGATTGCAGTATTATAACATCAGAGGGGGGACCATTTTCTAATTGTTTCAATAAAGTCCCACCCCTGAAATTCTTTGATGAATGTGTCAAAGATGTGGCAGCACAGCCAAAAGACAAGACAGTTGTCTGTCATCACATACAAAGGTATGTGGCCATCTGTCAGGAGACTGGGACATCAATCAACAGCTGGAGAAATAACACATTCTGCCGTGAGTGGCTGCATATTTCACAATAATGTTCCTCTCTTATCTCACTGACCCTCTTTTTATGTGGCCTTAAGATATATTGAAGGTAACGTGAAAAAACTTTCTGAAACGTTTACCTGAGCCAGTCCTTATCATTGTGTTGTACTCTTCCAGCACTCGTGTGTTCTGAGAACAGTCACTATGAGCTCTGTGCTGACACCTGTTCCTCCACCTGTGCCAGCCTGACACAATCACAGAGATGCCCACCATGTCATGAAGGATGTCAATGTGATGATGGCTTTCTGTTTGATGGAGGTACATGTGAGACTCTGGAAGACTGTGGTTGTCATGTAGATGGAAGTTATTACAAGGTGAGGAACCTTTTGATCTGTTTTTGACATGCAATAGTCAAACATTCCACCAGCCATAGAAAACCACAGGATATGTTCTCATTTTCACTTATTTGTTCTACAGTCTGGTGAGACTCTGGTTAAGGAAGAATGTAAGGAGAAATGCATTTGCAAAGCTGGAGAGTTCTCATGTGAACCCTTGCGATGTGATGTAGATCAGTATTGTGGCAAAAAAGATGGAGTCATCGGTTGCTACAACAAAGGTAATTATCTCTGTAATGACTAAAATTAAGAAATTGCTAAATAATAAGTGTACTGTACTCTAAGTTGTTTTTGATGAAGCCAAAACAGATTTGCATTTCTATTCCAGACCTTTGCAGTAACCATAAGTGCCGTGAGAAAGAGTACTGCACTGTGAAGAACAATGAGGCGGTGTGTGTTGCAAAGTCAAAGGCATCTTGTATGGCCATGGGAGATCCTCATTATAAAACCTTCGACGGCAACCACTTTTCCTTCCAGGGTACTTGCTCCTATACTTTACTTAAAACGTCAGGCAAGGACTCAACACTAACACCTTTCAACATCGTCAACAAGAACGAGATGCTCAATGACTCCTTTGGTTCTTACATCAAGTCAGCCAGCGTTAAAGTCAGAGGTCATGACATCACTTTCATCCAAGGCAACCGCAATCGTGTGATAGTAAGTCACTACTGAGTATTAAACAGAAGTATTTCACATATTCAGATGTTTGAATGTGTGATTATCCATCCATCAATCTTAAATCCCTCTCAGAAAATATTACACTTTGAAAAACTCTATCCTTTACATCTCTGCTGTTTGTTCTTCTTTTGTCCCATCTAGATTGATGGCACAGTTTCAAACCTTCCTGTGAATCTGAATTCTGAGGGAATCAGTATAACGTTGTCAGGGACTAATGGGATCCTACAGACAGACTTTGGCTTGGAGGTCATGTTTAACTGGGCAGATATGCTCATGGTAATATTGTCCAGCAGCTACTATAATAACATAGAGGGAATGTGTGGGACCTACAGTGATGACTTGGAGGATGACTACGTCACACCTAGTGGTAACAATATGTCAGACATCACAGAGTGGGCGAAGTCTTGGAGCGTGCCTGAGAGCAACAGTAACTGCTGGCACTTTCCTCCTTGCTCAGAAGAGAAGAAGTCACTATATCGTGGACAAAGCTACTGTGGCTTGATAGAGGATGAAAAGGGCCCTTTTGCCCAGTGCCATCACATTATATCAAAGCGAAGATTTGCTTCTGATTGCCTTTTCCAAATGTGTTTACGTGATGGAAGCCAAAAGACCTACTGCAATGCCCTCAGTAATTACATGTCATCCTGTGCGCTGGCAAAGGCTGACGTGTCTACTGGATGGAAGGAGCTTGCTAACTGCTGTAAGTGACAACTATGATGCAATATCTTTGTTTAATGAATATTGCAGTAACCTTAACATCATTACTGTCTTTTAATCTCAACAGGACTTGGAAAATAATTTTCACCAAGCTGCTTGGACACCAAATAGTGATAAATATCAAAAGGACTCAATAAATAAACAATTTCTATAGTGCAATTTAGAGTTAACAACACATAACAATGTCTGTTTTTGTCATTGCTTTACAAGGTGTGTACCAATAATATAATGTAATAAGATTGTTTAAGTTACGATTTCTTTTACAAAATTAAAGTTTCAGCATATGTATTCATGTAACTTATCAACTTTTACTCAAATCAGTCTATAATCAAACTTGGGTTAAATTGTTCTATTTTAAAAATGATCTACTCTTTTATGCTTCAGAATTAAATTCTTGCAACATCTCAAATCAGCTGTTTTTTCCTGTTTGAGTGGCTGTTATGAAGTGGCAAAAATGACAATTTACAGAAATATGCAATATAATGTGCGACTAAGGGCAGCCGGTGGACTTTCTGGTGCCCTCCTAGGGTAAGATGGTGCCCCCCTAGGGAGCTGGTGCACTATGCAGACTGCGTAGTCTGCTTGTAGGGAGTGGCGGTACTGATTGTATACATATGACATCCATATGACAGCTTCTAATACTGATGTGTCAATAATTAGATAGTATTTTCCTATAATTTAAACATAAAATAGATTATTTTAATACCAAGCGTTTCACCATGGAACATTATATGTTTGTTTATAAGCTTAAAGTCATAGTTCACCCAAAAATGTATTCCATCATTATTAACTTATCCTTTTGCTGTACCAAATCCCTTTGACTTTCTTTCTTCCGTGAAACACAAATTATACACACACACACACACACACACACACACATTGTGTTTCCATGTTTTATGGGGACTTTCCATAGATACAATGGTTTTTATACTGTACAAACTTTATATTCTATCCCCTAAACCTAACCCTACCCCTAAACCTAACCCTCACAGAAAACTTTCTGCATTTTTACCTTTTCAAAAAACATAATTTAGTATGATTTATAAGCTGTTTTCCTCATGGGGACTGACAAAATGTCCCCACAAGGTCAAAAATTTCAGGTTTTACTATCCTTATGGGGACATTTGGTCCCCACAAAGTGATAAATACACGCTCACACACACACACACACACACACACACACGCATATACACACTGGTGGCCAAAAGTTTGGAATAATGTACAAATTTGCTGTTTCGGAAGGAAATTGGTACTTTAATTAAAAGTATAGTCAGGGCATTACTGATGTAAAAAACAGCACCATCACTATTTAAAAAAAAGTTATTTTTGATCAAATATAGACAGGCCCCATTTCCAGTAGCCATCACTCCAACACCTTATCCTTGAGTAATCATTATAAATTACTAATTTGGTACTAGAAAATCACTCGCCATTATATCAAACACAGATGAAAGCTGTTTGGTTCATTAAATGAAGCTTAACATTGTTTTTGTGTTTGTTTTTGAGTTGCCACATTATGCAATAGACTGGCTTGTCTTAACATCAATATTAGGTAAAAATGGCAAAAAAGAAACAGATTTTTCTAGAAACTCGTCAGTCAATCATTGTTTTAAGGAATGAAGGATATACAATGCTTGAAATTGCCAAAAAACAGAAGATTACATACAAAGGTGTACACTACAATCTTTAAAGACAAAGGACAACTGGCTCTTACAAGAACAGAAAGAGATGTGTAAGGCCAGATGTACAACTAAACAAGAGGATAAGTACATCAGAGTCTCTAGTTTGAGAAATAGACACCTCACATGTCTTCAGCTGACAGCTTCATTGAATTCTACCCACTCAACACCAGTTTCATGTACAACTGTAAGGAAAGGTCTTCCCTTATGGGAAGAATTAAAGAGAAAAAGTCACTTTTGAAACAGAAAAACAAAAACTAAATGTTAGTGAGGGTAAAGAAACACAGAAATTTGAACAACAGATAATCGGAAGAGAGTGTTATTGATCTTAACCCCATTGAGTTTTTGTGGGATCAGCTGGACTGTAAAGTGTGTGAGAATTAACCGACAAGACAGCCACATCTATGGCAAGTGCTACAGGAAGTGTGGGGTGAAATGTCACCTGAGTATCTGGACAAACTGACAGCTAGAATACCAAAGATCTGCAAAGCTGTCATTAATGCATGTGAAGGATTTTTGATGAGAACATTTTGAAGTAGTTTAATTTTTTTTTTTATTATTTATTATACCTTTATTTAACCAGGAGGTCCCATTGAGATTCAGAATCTCTTTTACAAGAGAGACCTGGCCAAGGTAACAGCCAAATCACAACAAATACATACATAACAAACACCAAATTACATTTTCATGATAAAAGACGTACACAAAGAACACAATGAGACTCCTAAGAAAAACAAGAACATGTCTCCATCACAACACTCTTTACAGTAGTTTTAAATTCATTTATGGACATAAGGGTTTCTAAACTTAGCTCTTTTTGTAGATTATTCCACCCCCAAGGTGCTAAATAAGAGAAAGCAGTTCTTCCCAATTTGGTTGTAACTCGTGGCACGTTAAAAGCAACCACTTTGAGGAGCGTAGCTGATAGGTACCAGAGCAGACAGAGAGGAGTTTACAGAGGTACAGTGGAAGTTTGCCAAGTATAGCTTTATAAATAAAGATATACCCGTGCTGTTGTCTACGAATTTTAAGTGATGTCCAACCAACTAAATCATAAAGAATGCAGTGATGGGTAAGGTACTTTGTATTTGTTATGAATCGTAGTGATGCATGGTAAACTGAATCAACATGACTCAAGATGGAAGATGCAGCATGCATGTACAAAATATCTCCATAATCAATTACAGGCAGAAAAGTAGCTTCCACAAGTTTCTTCTTAGCACTAAAAGTAAAACAAGATTTATTTCTAAAATAAAAGCCGAGCTTGACTTTAAGTTTCTTGACTAAAACAGTAATATGTTCATTGAAGGTAAGCTTATCATCTATCCATATCCCCAAATACTTGTATGAAGACACTCTCTCAATTGATTTCCCATCTAAGGACAAGAGGCCATAGTTGTCAAATAGCTGTGCTCGAGCTTTTGAGAAGACCATAAACTTTGTTTTCTGTGTATTTAAAACCAGTTTTAGGCTCAGTAATGTGTTTTGCAATGCCTGAAATGCAGTCTGAAGTTCCTGCACTGCTACAGAAATGGTTGAAGCCTGGGTGTAGACTACTGTATCATCCGCGTATAAATGTAATTTGGCTTGAACATCTCTATCCAAATCATTTATAAAAATTGAAAACAAAATGGGTCCTAAGATTGATCCTTGAGGGACACCTTTAGTTATCTCAAGAAAATCAGATTTATAACCTTCAGCATAAACACACTGAGTACGATCTACAAAATAATTTTGGAACCATGCAACTGCCTTCTCACTTAAACCAACTGAACGTAGTTTAGTCAATAACAATCCATGATCAACTGAATCAAATGCCTTAGAAAGATCAATAAATAATGCAGCAGAGTGTTGCTTCTTATCTAAGGCCCCAATAATATCATTTGTCACTAAAGTAGCAGCAGTAATAGTGCTATGGCCACTTCTGAACCCTGACTGAAAATTATTTAAAATGTTTTTGTCAGCTAAATACTGTTTTAACTGTACATTCACAAATGATTCCAAAATCTTTGACAGAACAGAGAGTTTTGATATTGGACGGTAATTATTCAATTCTGATGGGTCTCCACCTTTATGTAAAGGGAGGACATAGGCTGCTTTCCAACTATTGGGAATGGAGTTGGAAAGAAGACTCAAATTAAAAATATACGCAATGGGCTCAGCAATAATATCAGCTGCCACTTTTAACAAAAAGGGATCCAGATTATCTATACCTGCTGACTTTTTGTGATCAATGTCTCTAAGGGCTTTATGAACTTCTGACACTGAAATCGGTTTAAAATTAAAGAATTCCCCATTTACATTTACATTTTCGGATGCTGACATGGCAGGACATGGGACAGATTTATTTACGGTTTGATTAAAAATGAATCCAGCCTGAATAAAGTGTTTATTAAACTGATTGACTATGACTGCTTTGTCTTTTATTTCATCTGAACCAATAAGAATCTGTTCAGGGAGGTTTGAGGTTACACGTACACCCGACAAAGATTTAACTGATTTCCAAAACTTTAAAGGGTTGTTTAAGTTTTCTGTGATTGCATTCAAATAATACTCAGATTTTGACTTTCTAATCATCGAAGTACACTTGTTTCTTACAGTTCTAAATGCAGTCCAATCAGCAGAAGAGTTGGAGAATCTAGCTTGTGCCCACATTTTATTTCTCAAACAGATTAGCTCTGATAAACTGTCTGAGAACCAATGGTTGTCCTTACCACTGATCCTAAACTTTTTAATTGGTACGTATTTATTTACAATGGAGCTGAAATTTGAATGAAAAAAATCCAATGCCATTTCAGCATCCGAAAACAAAGACACCCTGCTAAGTTCACTATGATACAGATCATGCAGAAATGCCTGTTGTTCAAAACTTTTAAAATGTCTTTTTAAGATGATGCGCGGTTTTACCTTGGGGATTTTTGTATTTCTTACACAAGCGACTGCACAATGGTCACTGACATCATTACAAAATACGGCAGTTGAGATATATTTATGAACGGAGTTTGTTATGATTAGATCTAGGAGAGTAGATTTTATTTCTGCTTTGGGATTTATTCTTGTCGGTTCATTAATAAGTTGCACTAAATTTAAGTCATTACACAAATCTTTAAAACAATCAGAATTACCAGAAAGCCAGTCCCAATTCATATCACCCATAAGAATAAATTCAGAGTCATTAATTTCATATAATATTTCGGATATAGATTGGAAAGCATCCTTTGAAGCAGATGGAGGTCTATAGCACCCAACTACTGTAATATCAGCGTCTTTTGAGATATTTACTTTCACGGTCAAAATTTCAAACTGTTTAGCTTTAGTTAATGATAGGGTTACCGAACTTATAAACTTAGATTTCACATATATGGCAACCCCACCTCCTTTGCCAACCCGATCAGTTCTATAAACTTTGAAACCTTCAATAGAAATAAGTTCATCAGATACAGATTTTTTAAGCCAGGTTTCAGAAATAATAATGATATCAGCATTGGTTGTATTAGCCCAGATCTTAATCATATCCATTTTAGGGACAAGGCTTCTAACGTTTAAATGTATAAAACCAAGGCCATGTCTGCTTTTCAAATCTGAAGGAGTGGCTAAAGATTTCAAAGTGTTAGGAAGACCAGAAACAGGACCAGGATTGGGCTGAACATTACCAGATAACATCAATAAAAGCATAATCATACAGCGTAGTTTTTGTTTGGCTGAGTAATATTTGTCATTACCACTGTCCTCTATGAACTGAGAAAAAGAGTAATCTGAGACAGTAAAATGATCATTTAACAACAGTAGGTTCTGAAGATACAGGGTCTTATTACTTTGTGAACAATTATTTTGTTTACACAGGTTGATTTTCTGGCGGTATATCTCATAATGACTTGTAGATGAAATTGAAAAATGACCATAATTTAACTGTGTCAGTAAACTACTTCTCATTTTGGGCATATTAAATCCATCTAGGGCTGGACTGTAAAAGTATGAAAAGTATAAACAAATGCATGATGTCAAGTTACCAGGTTGAGTTGAAGACAGCCTTAACAGGGGTGAGCAGTAACTTGAAGTCAGAAAGTCAGGGCTACAGAATGGAGGCTAGCAGGGAGGCTTCCAAGTGATAGCTAGCAAGCAGGCTAGAAGTAGGGCTATCAGTAGCAGGCTAGCAGCAGGGCATCCAGATGGAGGCTAGCTAGTAGGGTTTAAGAAGTTTTTAAAAACTTTTCAGATGGTAATAGTAGTTTTTCATGTTATTAATGTCCATATATATATATATATATATATATATATATATATATATATATTGTAAAGTTAAGCAGGAGGAGGCAGACGAGGAGTGAGGATCTACACGCGGGTTTATTGAACAACAGTGAGGCAGGGTCCTCCTCGACGACACCCACAGTGAACGGCGAGCCACAGGTCAGCAGAGTTGCTCCTTGAGCGAACTGTTCAGGTTGGCCCGGAAGAAAACCCCCAGGGAAGAGTCTGGGAAGTCCGTGTCACTCGCTAGCTCGAGAAAGTCGCGGATGTGGTCCTCCACCGGACGGTTCTCTTGCATCAGGTTAAGCAGACGACAGCTGGCTCGTAACACCGCTAGATCCATTTTACGGTCGATCGTTCTTTAAAGTTAAGCAGGAGGAGGCAGACGAGGAGTGAGGATCTACATGCGAGTTTATTGAACAACAGTGAAAACAAGAAAAACAGGAACAAATGAAACATCCACGGTGGGAAAACTGAAACTAAAACATGAAAACATCGGAGGTACACGAACTGGGTTAACAAGGCAAGACAGGCAAGACATCTACATCCAAACGTGAGCAAAACATCAACGATCGACAAGGGAATGGAGGAACAGCGGGGTTTAAATTCACAGAGACATGATGATAACAAAACGACAATCAGGTGAGAACAATGACACAGTGATGAGGGTCGGGAATCATGGTGATTGGAGTCTGTGACGCCGACTTGAGAAACACGGGGCAGACAACCAGGGATCGTAACATATATATATACTGTATATATATATATATATATATATATATATATATATATATATATATATATATATATATATATATATATATATATATATATATATATATATATATATATATATATATACAGTATATATATAATGCATTATACACATTCTATAAAGTACTGACAACATTTCTCCCAAATTCCAAATAAAAATATTGTCATTTAGAGCATTTATTTGCAGAAAATAACAACTGGTCAAAATAACAAAAAAGATGCCATTTTTTTCAGACCTTGAATTATGCAAAGAAATCAAGTTCATATTCATTTTTAAACAACACAATAATAATGTTTTAACTTAGGAAGAGTTCAGAAATCAATATTTGGTGGAATAACAGCTTTCATGTGTCTCAGCATGCTCTTAACCAGTCTGTCACATTGCTGGCACAAACATTCAAGCATGGCCATCCATCTTCCTCTTGATCACATTCCAGAGGTTTTAATGGGGTTTAGGTCTGGAATTTGGGCTGGCCATGACAGGGTCTTGATCCGGAGGCGCTCCATCCACACTTAAATTGACATGTCTGTGTGGCATGGAGCATTGTCCTGCTGGAAAAAACAATCCTCAGAGTTGGGGAACATTGTCAAAGCAGAATGAAGCAAGTTTTCTTCCAGGGTATCCTTATACGTGGCTTGATTCATATGTCCTTCACAAAGACAAATCTGCCCATTTCCACCCCCAGATCATTACTGATCCTCCACCTGGTCGTCTAATGTTTAGACGGAGACCTGGAGAGGCCTTCAAGCCACTGTGTCTCGCACCCACTGTGAAATTTGGTGGAGGATCGGTGATGATCTGTGTTATCTATTGTTAAATTAATGGTCTATGTTGCTGAAGCTAGGGCAATCAGGGATAGGAGGAAGAATTTATAACTGGATTTAAGATTTCCATATACAGAGAGTAATTAAGGTGAAAGTTGGAGAAGCCACATCTTCGGGTGGAGTGATTGAAAATAGTGCCCCACAAGAAGTGTTATCAGTAATGGCTGGACTGCAACGCAGGCGTTTCAGGCAGTTCAGGAGCAGTGTTTTCTTTGGGAGAGAGAAACTCCCTTTAGCGTGGACTTTGATCATGTTTAGACTGCCGTTAAAAATACGATTTTTTTGCATATCCAGATTGTATCCAGATGAGTTTTTGATAGTCTGTACAAACACATGAAATCTGATTTTTTCCAAATCTGATTCAAACCGCATCATCACTGAGTTCTGCACCGTGACTGGACAGGGGCGCTTATTTGGAGAGCGAGATGATGCACCTCCATTTTTCCCGCATCTGTTTTTGAAGGCATCATCACGTGGGTACGTCTACGTCGTTACCAAAGCAACCCATGCAGATAGGTTGGTTATGTCTGCCTGAAAAGATCTGATTTGAGAAAAAATCTGAACATAGCCTTTGTGCTTTGTAACTTTGCAGACCTTTTACATGCACAAAGCTATATTACACAGTAAAGGAAAGGTAAAATCCCAAAAGCAGGGCATCTATAAATTAAACAAAATGGCCATATGTTCTAGCAACAGCAGATGGAGTAGTAGGCTAATTAGCCTGTGCACTTGATCTCTTCAATGAACTTGCAGAGATGGCAGATAAAGTAGGGCTTCTGTATGTATGTTGTCATTAACCAGAGAGACTTTCAGTACACTTTTCCTCTAACATTTAGGTTCATGTATTTTTGTTTGTTAAAATACTGAGTTTAACACCCGAGGTGAAGCGAAGCACCATCTTCAAACAAATCAGCTACTGAACAGCATACTTAAGCATACAGCATATTTAAGGACTCACTATAAGACAAAAAATGGGCTTAGACCACTGCTCTGGTTAGCTCTTTCAGAGAAGATCTAAAAAAAGCATCTGCTTGCACAAGTTTTAAGTAGTTCACAACATTATCACCATTAGAAAGAAACTAACAGAAATATATTCAACAGTTATCTAAAAACAATCTGTACTTAAATATGCACTTACTGTATGCATTACTTAGCCTCTTTATATTTCTGAAAACAAATAGAGACTTTCATATTCCGTGAACATCGATTTGCATTTTTACTACTAACAGTTTTTTTTATTCAAGATTCTTCATACAACTTGTTTGTTTCCTTTGTGCTGTGAAAATATGAATTTAAATGTATTTCTTAAAGCACAAACATACATAGATAATAATACTGGTCATGACAAATAACCTATTGAGAGCTAAAAAAACAAATACAAATAAAAGGGTTCTTTAAAAATAATATTTAAATAGACACACACAATTTTAATTATATATTAAATATATTAAAACATATATATTAAATATTTAGAATAATTCAAATTATTTGTCTTTTTTACATTTTATTTAAAGTTAATTACTTTAAACTTGTTTAAATTGAATAACCACTTATAAAAGTAATTGTTTTTGTTACAAAAGTTTGCTGTAGTATTCATATGCTATAACGTGCAACAACAATTACAGCTTGAGCTTAAACTGAAGCAGAAATGGTATAAAACAAATAACCATCACCTAAGGGTGTTAGCACACACTCACTACACTTCTGTAAAAATGGCATGTGTGAAAGTGACCTTATGAGCAGGATGATAAGGATGCTTATTCTCCTTCGACACGATTGATCACAACATTCTCTTTAATAGGCTGGAGAATTATGTTGGCATTAGTGGACTTGCATTAGCATGGTTTAGGTCCTATTTAGCAGACCACTACCACTTTGTATAAGTAAACAAGGAATTGTCAAATCAAACAAAAGTTAAGTATGGAGTGCCACAGGGATCAGTTTTAGGGCATCTGCTTTTATCCTTATACATGCTTCCCCAAGGAGATATTATTAGGAATCATGGAATAAGTTTCCATTGTTGTGCCAATGATACCCAACTTTATATTTCTTCTAAAGCCAATGAAAATGTACAGTTCTCCAAATTAGCGGAATGTATCTGTCACGATTCCCCGTTTTCTGCTCTGTGTTTCTCCCCTGTCACCTGTCCCGAACTACACTTCCCATAATCCCCTGCCCTCATTACTGCCAATGTCATTGTTCTCACCTGTGTGTAATTTAATCATCTTCCCTGTGTATTTAAGCCCTGTTGTTTGTTCATTCGTTGTCGGTCGTTGAATGTTATGGTTGTCCTCGATGTTTCTCCTGCCTGTGTTCTCCGTGGATGTTTTTCATGTTTATGTTTTGTTTTCCCCTCGTGGATGTTTTGTTTGTTCCCTGTGTTGTTTTATTTTTAGTTATCCTGTTCACCTTTTGCTCCATCATTAAAAAACTGCATTTAGATCCTCACTCCTCGTCTGCCCTCGTCTGATTCATAACAGTATTAAAGGAAGGAAAGGAAACAGAAAAAACAGAGGTACTAATAATTGTACCAAAAACCTCTAAAAATAAGCAGCTAAAATATAATTTATTCTCGATGGATTTACAGTTACATCATCTTCTACAGCGAACTTGGGTGTTATATCTGATACCAGTCTGTCTTTTGAAAATCTAATTACCAATGTTTGTAGAACAGCATTCTTCCACCTCAGAAATATTGCTAAGTTACGCCACATGCTCTCTGTTGCTGATGCCGAAAAACATATGAATGTGTTCTTGAGCTCAAGACTAGATTATTGTAATGCATTACTGGGATGATGTCCAGCAAGATCAATAAATAAACTTAAATTGGCTTAAAATGCAGCTGCCAGAGTGCTGACAGAACCATGAAATATGATCATATTAGCCCCATTTTAACGTCCACTGCTATGTGTATCTGAGGGATGACTATTAAATGCAGCTGGTGCTAGCCAGACATCACTTCAGTCTTTTACAATGGACTTCAGAGGATGAACTGATGCCAACTCCAACAAGATATCAGATACTTCATATGCCACTGCCTGAACCTTGCATTTAGGTTAGACCTCACCGAAATGACCTGCTGGTTGAACTACAATACACATCACTGATCTCTGCCTGCATCACCTTTGTCTATTGATGGACAACTCTCTTGAAATGGAATAAATAGACTATCCTTTAATTGCTAACAATACCCTTCATCAGCCAACTGACAAAAGACAATGCATCTATGTGAACTTCCGATGGTAATCAAAGATGGACTTCAAAGACATTAGTCATTAATCTTACAGTTCATACAATTTCTTTTTTCTTTTTTTTTTCTTCAAACACTGGACCTTAACACTTACTTAGTTTACTAATCTTGAACCATGTCCTGCATTGTATATTAATAACTAATATTGGCATTATATTCATGTTGTTTAGCCAGAGGAGAACTGACCCACACAGTGAGTCTGGTTTCTCCCAAGGTTATTTTTCTCCATTAACCAACGTCTAATGGAGTTTTTCCTTGCCACAGTTGCCTTCAGCTTGCTCACAGGGGTTCTAAATACAATTATTATTTAATTATAAAATTGTTATACACAATTTACAATCAGATTTAAAGGTGCTATATGTAAAATTTTAATCATAAAATGACCATAATATGTCATTAGAGATTTAGGAAACATGTTAAATTGAAATGATGGCTTCTCCGATAACAATGCTACAGCCAGTATATTCTACATTGAAGTTTCCATTCCGGGCTGGAATTTCTGTTTATGTTTTGGCCTGTGTGATCCCGCCCACTGTCCACTCACCAACAGTATTGAACAAGTTTGTAGGCAAACAACACTGCAAGCAAACAAACTGGATCAGAGATAACAGATTCCACCCGACCTAAAAAGCCTCGCCATCCATATAAAAACCACCATGACCAAAGGCATAGTAAAACAAGGATAAATATTAGCTGATCAACTTACAGTGTAAAGGTCAACGCTTGACATTTTCAGTTTCACTTGTTCCAGTTGCGTGTCCTCATTCTGGCAACTAGCATGAGCTTTGAGTCTGGGGCGGGGCAGACAACACTTCAATATTTTTGAATTTGGATTGCAGTACCCATTTCAAATGCTTGTTGTCAATCTTACAAATAGCACTTTTAATCAAACTACACAATGATCACTCTAAGACTTTACATTTTTATTTTATTTTTTAAATGCATGTGTGGCAGGGAGGAGGGCGGGTATGGGATCAATTCCATGCCACATATATTTGCAAAAATATAAAGTATTGCAAAATAAAATAAAGTTTTGCAAAACAAAAAAAGTATTGAGCAAACAAAAAATAATTTTTTAAAACACAAATTAAGTATCACAAACGTAAAATAAAGTATCGAGAGAAAAAAAGAAAGTTTTGCAAACAAAAATAAAGAATTGCAAAATAAATAAATAAAATATAGCAAAAACCAAGATGTAATTAATTGCAAAAATCAATGACTGTTGTAAAAGTATCTAAAGATCTTTTATCCTTTTTTATCTCTGCAACAGATTTTTAGGCAGCAATGATTTTGCCACACATCTTTTTCTTTGCAATGCCTACTAATTATTTTGCAATGCTCCTCTTAATCTGCATTTCCATCACGTGTGAGCTCGTGATACTGTTTTGCCTTTGCGCTTCACTTTTCTCTGCGTTTCACTTTATGGCACTGTTTTGACGTGGGGGTGGAGTCAGGGGATTGGGGCGTGTACAACAGGCTCAGTGATGCCTCTCTGGAAGTTACATCATTAGCTTGAGACACGGATCAAACATCATGGCTGAGCACAGGCATGCTGGTGGATCTCAGGTATATATTTTCTGTACAACTGCTTTGAAATTATGTGTTGTGAAAAGTGCTACACAAATAAAAATGACTTGACTTAATGCTACATGTACAGTTGAAGTCAGAAGTTTACACACTTAGGTTGAAGTCATTAAAACAATTTTTTTTAACCACTCCACAGATTTCATATTAGAAAACTATACTTTTGGAAAGTCGTTTAGAACATCTATTATGTGCATTAAATGAGTAATTTTTTCGACCATTGTTTACAGACAGATTGTTTCACTTTTAATTGACTATTCCAGTGGATCAGAACTTTACATACACTAATTTAACTGAACCAGTATACATTTCCAATATTTATTCATTAAAATGTACATTGAAGCAGTTTCACTTGAATGATTATTAAAGCAAACAAACAAATATTTGGAAATTGTACATTTACTCAAATTAATACATACACCTTTGCCAAATACATTTAAACTGTCTGAATCTGGATTGTCAGAATTTCCCCTCCTCATCCATAAAGTGCAGAAGTCTGATCTGGGTCTCTACCACTGTGAACTGTTAAGAGAGACTGGCTGTCTCCGAACCTATAAGAAAAGTGAACTACACAAATGTAAATTCAAATGTTGCTGTTTAAATTCTACGTTCACAGCTGCATTGCAAGCAGCACTGCATTTGAAAGTATATTGTCTCTTGTTTTGCATTGTTAAGCAAGACCAATCACCAATAGAGCTCCTCTCTTTCTACATACAGTTTTACTTAGCCTAAATATTGTATTGCAAAAGTCAACGTGTAGTTTCTAAGATCACAAAACTATCAATAAAAGAGAACTCTATTATGAATCATGAGGCAATATGGTGTAAATAAATATTATTCATTTTGCAATAAATATTCTTCACTCTTCATTACAGCTATTGTTTCAGTGGATTCTCTGACATGGCTGATCACAGCCGGAGCAGCAGCAGGAGGGCCAAGCTGCGAAGGCGTCCCAGCTGCAAAGCTGCTGGAACCCTATATTGTTTCTTTTTTTTTCTGCCTTAAAAGTGTCTAGGTGTCAGAGACCGGAAGTCGTAGAGACTCCAAACTTGGTAGGATGGTCCCAAATCCCCCTCACTACTCAGGCGAGCATATGCACACCCATCTGAACCTAGGTGGTGTTATAAAAAACACTTTTGTGTTTATATATCTGCAACCGTAAGGGTTACAATAAAAAAATTTCCCTTGAGTTAAGCCTTACAAAATGTATATCTCTGATTTCATTTCCATCTATCATTTTAAATTTTTTGAAAAAACTACTTTTTCGAACTCCCCCTAGACTGTTTGACCAATCGGCCTTTAATTTGGTATACATCTTCTACAGACCCTCCTGACAAAAATTTATCAAATAATTTTGATGCATGAAATCGGTCCGAAGACATTAACGACACAATTCCTTCGGTTTAACGTGATTTGAGAAATTAATCAATATCTACTCATTGCAAACTCCAAATGCAAACAATCTCAGTTCATATAGTCAACAGATGTTTAGAAGACGTCAGCAAATTTTCGTTTCTAGGGGGCGCTACAACTAAAATATTCATAACTTGTGTGAGTGACAAAGTAGTAAATACGCATCTTCTTTGGTTCAATTGCTAACATATTCTTAAAATCGATTCGACAAATTAACAAAAATGGCCACCACCGGACAATACAATTTCAGCACCTTATAACTCATATTGGGAATGGAAGAGATTTATCGAAATTACTATACAAAAGCAGGGTGTCAATTCGAAGCGCATATAACATTTTGTGACAATCATCCACACGGTGGCTGTATTATTAGCTAACTCATGTTTTTGCTCATAACTCCGGAACCATATAGGTTACAATATCAATTTGTAGCTTCTCTGAATCCACCAGTGCCCAACATTGATATGGTCACATGGATTTTCATTGAAGTTCCAAGAGGTCAGGTCTCTACATTTCCTTCCTTCTAAACTTTGAATAATCCTGGTTTATATGAAATAAATGTAATATTTATTGAACCAGTAGATGAAATATTGTGTGCATGCTAAATGATCCATGTTTAAATACACCAGGTTCATAGAATGACAAACAAACTTTTAGTAGCGTGTATAGGCATTTATATATGAGATGTAGTATTCAGAGGCACCTCTGCTAGTCATGCTCATTCATGAGAACTATTTTACATATTGCATTATGACACTATGCATTAAACACTGCAAGAGTTAAATTGTTTTATATTATCGAATGTGTCATTTCGCGAATTGTTCATGGTTAAATAGTTTTATGGAGAAATAATGGGTATACAAAAGCAAAATTACACTCAATGGATTTCCTATTTATTTATCATCAAAGGTGTTTCTTTTCAAGTTTATTATTTTTTTTAGATCTGCATATGAAAAGGTTAATTAGTATTTGACAAAGAAGCGCTTGGTGCAGATGTAACCTGACACCAGGACTCGCTTGCACTTTTTTTTGTCTTACCTGTTTTCACTTAAGTAATTTGACTGTGTTTACAGACTTTTTACAGGTTTGGGAGGCGGAGCCGAGGGAGGTGATGGCGTTGAAGGCCCAGCAGGCGGAGCCGAGGGAGCCACTGGAGGTGGAGCCGAGGGAGGCTCGGGAGGTGGAGCTGAAGGAGGCTCCGGAGGCGGAGCAGAGGGAGGTTCAGGAGGCGGAGCCGAAGGAGGCGAGGGCGAAGAAGGCTCTGAAGACGGAGCCGAAGGAGGCTTCGGAGGCGGAGCCGAGGGAGGCTCAGGAGGTGGAGCTGAAGGAGGCTCTGGAGGCGGAGCCGATGGAGGTTCAGGAGGCTGAGCCGATGGAGGTTCAGGAGGCGGAGCCGAAGGAGGCGAGGGCGAAGAAGGCTCTGAAGGTGGAGCCGAGGGAAGTTCAGGAGGCGGAGCCGAAGGAGGCAAGGGCGAAGAAGGCTCTGAAGGCAGTGCCGGGGGAGGCTTCGGAGGTTGAGTCGTGGTTGGCGGAACCATGGAAGGTTCTGCAGGCAGGGCCGAGGGAGGCTCCGGGGGCGGAGCCGTGGGAGGCTCAGAGGACGGAGCTGAGGGAGGCCTCGGAGGCAGAGCTGAGTGAGGCTCTGGAGGCGGAGCTGAGGGAGGCTCAGGAGGTTGAGCAGAGGGAGGCGGAGCCGCAGGAGGCTCGGGATGCTCGGAAGGCGGAGCCCTAGGAGGCCCGGGAGGCAGAGCCGTAGGAGGCCTGGGAGGCGGAGCCGTAGGAGGCCCGGGAGGCGGAGCCGTAGGAGGCTCGGGAGGTGGAGCCGTAGGAGGCTCGGAAGGCTCAGGAGGCTCGGGAGGCAATGCCCTGAGAGGCTCGGGGGGTGGAGCCGTAGGAGGCTCGGGGGGTGGAGCCATGAGTGGCTCAAGAGGCGGAGCCCTGGGTGGCTCGAGAGGCTTGAGAGGCGGAGCCCTGAGTGGCTTGAGAGGCTCGAGGGGCGGAGCCCTGAGTGGCTCCAGAGGCGGAGCCTTGGGTGGCTCGAGAGACTTGAGAGGCGGAGCCCTGGGAGACTTCTGAAGATACTTATTTAACCACTAGAGTCTTATGGATTATTTTTATGCTGACTTATGTTTGTTTGTTTGTTTAGCTTTAAAATGTTGCCACATTCACTTGCATTGTATGGACCTACAGAGCTGTTCAGTTCAGCAGAAGAAAGAAAGTCATACACATCTGGGGTTGCATGAGGGTGAGCAAATAATGAGAACTGTAATTTTTGGGTGAACTATCCCTTTAAGGGCTCTTGTCAGATCTGGATGAATTTGTCAATAAGAAGAAAGGTTTGAAAACATTTCTAGTAATTATTACAGTGAACACATGAAAATGTCCCACAAGGACATATAATGCTGAAATATAATGCCTTCTTTTGCTATTTCATAGCTTTTAAAGTCCTGTGTGGATTCTTATTTCAGTGTAGTTACAGTTTCAGTGTCGTAAGTATTTAGATAATTAGTTCTGTACAGCAGTACAGCTGCTCTCTAAATGCAGAGTACACAACCTACGTAGGGCACAAACCCAGATCGTGGAACACTCGCTGTGTCTGAAACCGGCCCCTATCCACTATATAATGCACTATTTCGAGTTTTCACTATTTTGTAGGAGTGTTTGAATTCTGAGTGAGCCACTCGTTCCCATATAACAATAACTCAATATATATTGATTATACATATTTATATCAATATATAATTATACATAGTTACATTTAAATATAAAACAATTATATATCCATCCATCCATCCATCGTCAACCGCTTATCCTGTGTACAGGGTCGCGGGGGCTGGAGCCTATCCCAGCTAACATTGGGCGTAAAGGCGGGGACACCCTGGACAGGTCGCCAGTCCATCGCAGACAATTATATATATATATATGTATATATATATATATATATATATATATATATATATATATATATATATATATATATATATATAAACGGGCCCTATTGACGGGCCCTTAAATTAGCCCTCATAATAAATCTCCAACTGATTGACAAATTCACTTGTGAAATGGATTGCAGAGAACTGTATGCCAATGATTGACTTATGATCAATAATATGGTAGTAAACAATACATTAGCTGAATATTTATATATATATATATACAGTGGGTACGGAAATTATTCAGACCCCCTTAAAGTTTTCACTCTTTGTTATATTGCAGCCATTTGCTAAAATCATTTAAGTTCATTTTTTTTTCCTCATTATTGTACACACAGCACCCCATATTGACAGAAAAACACAGAATTGTTGACATTTTTGCACATATATTAAAAAAGAAAAACTGAAATATCACATGGTCCTAAGTATTCAGACCCTTTGTTCAGTATTTAGTAGAAGCACCCTTTTGATCTAATACAGCCATGAGTCTTTTTGGGAAAGATGCAACAAGTTTTTCACATCTGGATTTGGGTATCCTCTGCCATTCCTCCTTGCAGATCCTCTCCAGTTCTGTCAGGTTGGATGGTAAACGTTGGTGGACAGCCATTTTCAGGTCTCTCCAGAGATGCTCAATTGGGTTTAAGTCAGGGCTCTGGCTGGGCCATTCAAGAACAGTCACGGAGTTGTTGTGAAGCCACTCCTTCGTTATTTTAGCGGTGTGCTTAGGGTCATTGTCTTGTTGGAAGGTGAACCTTCGGCCCAGTCTGAGGTCCAGAGCACTCTGGAGAAGGTTTTCGTCCAGGATATCCCTTTACTTGGCCGCATTCATCTTTCCCTCGATTGCAACCAGTCGTCCTGTCCCTGCAGCTAAAAACACCCCCACAGCATGATGCTGCCACCACCATGCTTCACTGTTGAGACTGTATTGGACAGGTGATGAGCAGTGCCTGGTTTTCTCCACACATACCGCTTAGAATTAAGGCCAAAAAGTTCTATCTTGGTCTCATCAGACCAGAGAATCTTATTTATCACCATCTTGGAGTCCTTCAGGTGTTTTTTAGCAAACTCCATGCGGGCTTTCATGTGTCTTGCACTGAGGAGAGGCTTCCGTCGAGCCACTCTGCCATAAAGCCCCAACTGGTGGATGGCTGCAGTGATGGTTGACTTACTACAACTTTCTCCCATCTCCCGACTGCATCTCTGGGGCTCAGCCACAGTGATCTTTGGGTTCTTCTTTACCTCTCTCACCAAGGCTCTTCTCCCCCGATAGCTCAGTTTGGCCGGACGGCCAGCTCTAGGAAGGGTTCTGGTCGTCCCAAACGTCTTCCATTTAAGGATTATGGAGGCCACTGTGCTCTTATGAACCTTAAGGGCAGCAGAAATTTTTTTGTAACCTTGGCCAGATCTGTGCCTTGCCACAATTCTGTCTCTGAGCTCTTCAGGCAGTTCCTTTGACCTCATGATTCTCATTTGCTCTGACATGCACTGTGAGCTGTAAGGTCTTATATAGACAGGTGTGTGGCTTTCCTATCAGTATAATCAAACACAGCTGGACTCAATTGAAGGTGTAGAACCATCTCAAGGATGATCAGAAGAAATGGAGTTAAATATATGAGTGTCACAGCAAAGGGTCTGAATACTTAGGACCATGTGATATTTCAGTCTTTCTTTTTTAATAAATGTGCAAAAATGTCAACAATTCTATGTTTTTCTGTCAATATGGGGTGCTGTGTGTACAATAATGAGGAAAAAAAATGAACTTAAATGATTTTAGCAAATGGCTGCAATATAACAAAGAGTGAAAAATTTAAGGGGTCTGAATACTTTCCGTACCCACTGTATATATTATATCTATCTATCTATCTATATATATATATATATATATATATATATATATATATATATATATATAAATATTCAGCTAATAAAAATGCTTTACATTCCTGTAGCAGAAGAGTTAATCCTTGATAAGACAATACAAAAATGTATTGTTTACTACCATATTATTGATCATAAGTCAATCATTGGCATACAGTTCTCTCCAATCCATTTCACAAGTGAATTTGTCAATCAGTTGGAGATTTATTATGACAATTTACAACTGCGTCAGACGTCTTGGGTGTGTTGCGTCATAAATATAAAATGTTTAGGTCACTGTGTCAAATTAAATATAGTTTAATACTCAATCTTTAAACACATCTTGAGATGCTTGAGCTGGCGGAATAACATCCAAATTGTTGGAATTCCTAATCATGAGGAAGGAGTGAAACACATGGTGAAATTTCGAGACAAGATCTTCCGAGTCTGCTCGACATAACAGGCCATAAGCTTGAAATCGAGTGAGCTCACAGAGTCCTGGCTCGGAGATCCAGTGAGGGAGACAGGCCCGATCAATTCTGGCCAAATTTCTGAGATCATCCGATAAAGATCTTGTGTTGCGAGAGGCGAGGAGCAAAGGAGAGCTTTCTTGGAAGAATCACAACATTTTCTTGTTCCCAGATTTTGTGAAATCGACAAGCGAGGAACATGATTATTTCAAGGAATGCAAGAAACTCTTGCATTAACTGAAGGTTGCTTTTGCTCTGATGTCCCTGGCCAAATTGAGAATAGATACTAAAGATGGCCGCAAAATATTTGCATGCCCACAGCAAGCATTGTCTTTCATAGTGTCAATGGGTGAGTAAACCATTTGGTGACTTTCATATGGCTGCCGAGTGGGCTGTTTTGCTGTCCTCAATCTTGGCTGTCTGAGGAAGCTGGGTGCCATTTTTGTTTCTTTTTGTGTTGATTCCGCCTAGCGGCTGGAGTTTGTTTTGTGGAATAACTCTCCTTTAAGAAACCTTTTGCATCGATGAAGGGACGCTTTTACACTGAATTTCCCGGCCAGGGTGAGAATAGATACTAAGAATGGCTGCAAAATTTTTACATGCCTGCAACAACCGATGTCTTTCATAAAACCCAATGGGCTGAGGAAGTAATGGTGTGTTTCTCACGTTGTCACCAAGTGAGCTTGTCCCGCTGAACATACACTTGATTGTCTGAGGAAGCTGAGATTTTTTGTTTCTTTTTGTGCTGGTTCCACCTAGCAGCTGGAGTTTGTATTGTGGAATAACACTCCTTCGGGACAGTATTGTGGATGAATCTGCTTGTTTATTGTTCTTGTGCCTCCTATTGGATGTTTAGTTTGTGGAGTATTTTTTGCAGGACATTGGAAGGATTACGTCATTTGCTGCACTCATGAACAGCTGGCTCACTGAACATTCATTTGACTGTCTGAGGAAACTCTTTTATAAATGGCTTTATTTTTTATTGTATTTTTTTATGCTGGTTCCGCTAGATGCTGGAGCTTGTTTTGTGGAGGAACACACCTTGGAGACTTTTGTGAATGAATCAGCATGTTCTTCTGCCTCAACGTGTTTATCTGCCTATTGCCTGGAGTTTTTTTTATAGATTATTTTCTGTTATGTAATTGTGTCTCGCAGAATTTGTAAAGAAGCACCGAACTTGAGCAATCTGACTGCAAAGTTGTCACGGGGACTCTCATAGGTGTACATGGACTGTTTAGAGGGATGGACGGCGGTTGGAGCTGTCATGCGTGGGGTTAATGTGCACGTTTATCTTTTTTCTCTTTGTTTGGTTCGGGAGGAAGTTTGGGGTTTGATTGTTGCACTAATGGGAATGTGGTCTTTATAATTTTATTTTTTACCTACAATCTATTTTTTCTCATATGTCAAAATGTCAAATGTTAATATGTGTGGATTGTCTCTCTCTCCACGTGGAATGAGAATGGGTTGGTGCACCCCATAAAAAGAAGGAATGTTACTTATTTTCTTAAACGTAAGAAATATGATATTGTGTTTCTTCAAGGAACACACCTTTTCCTGCAGGAAGCTGAAAAACTTGGTAAGATATGGGGTGGACATTGGACATTAGTGGTGGCTCAAGTAAGAACAGGGGGGTCATTAAATTGATAAATAAACATCTACAATTCAAATGTCTCAAACAGATTAAATATAAATTAGAAAGAGTCATTATTGTTTTAGCAAAAATTAAGGGGCAAAGGTTGATTTTGGCTAATATTTACACAGCTAACATTGATGATCAGGCTTTTTTTATAGATCTTGAATGGATGTTGCAAGCTGCTGGCACCCCTCATGATATAACATTGGGAGGAGACTTTAATTTATTGATGGACTCAGTCCTTGATCATAGTAAAGCAAAAGTGTGTAAGCCCCCTAGAGCAACATTGACGCTTCACAGGATGTGTAAATATCTTTGTATTAGAGATATATGGAGACTTTTGAACCCATCTGGTAGGGACTACATGTCTTTTTATCAGTCCATATGATTTATTACAGAATATTTTTTTTTATATCTAAGTCCCTTATTTCTTCTGTCGTTGATTGCTCAACTGGAAACATCTTAGTCTCAGATCACCTCCTGTTGTGTTTAGAGGTGTTGCCACATACAGTATGGAGAAAAAGAAATCAGATAGTTGGCTCTTTAATATATCCCTTTTGCAAAATCCTGATTTCCAACAAATGTTAAAGGCTGAAATCAATGTTTATATGGAGACCAACTGGTCCTCCTTATCCTCTATAGGCGTGGCTTGGGAGGCACTTAAAGTGGTTCTTAGGGGTCAGATCATACAGTATGCCTCATTCATCTAAAAATACAAAGCACGAGAACTCGTGGAGTTGGAAGGGAATATTAAAAGTACAGAGACAAAACTGAAGAACAAAATGTCGTCTGATGGCCTCAGAGAATTGACCGATTAAAATACAGATATAATACAATTATTTCGTGGAAGGTGGAGTTTTGGTTATTTAGGGCAAGACAGTCATATTTTGAGTCAGGGGACAAAGCAGGGAAGCTTTTGGCTAGATATATAAAGCAGAGAAAGTATTTTTCTTCCATTCCCTCAGTTAAATCTGCTGGTGGTGAAATATTTATCTCAGCCATTGATATTAATAATGCTTTTAAAGAATTCTATCTTGATATTTACAGTTCCACGTCTTCGTCTACTGATGAAGATTTTAGAAACTTTGTAGAACCATTAAATCTCCCTAAACTGAATTGATTCTGAGATAACCTGGGAGGAGCTTGACGAGGTAATTAAGGCCTTGCCTACAGGTAAGCTTCCGGGGCCAGACGGTTTTGCCGCTGAATTTTTTAGATCTTATGCTACAGAACTGGCTCTACTTTTGTTAGAAGTTGATATGGAATCATTAAATAATGGAAAGCTTCCACCAACTTTGACACAAGCCCGGATCAGTCTGATTCTTAAAAAGGACATAGATCTAAACGTGTGAAAGAGTTACCATCCAATTTTCCTGATCCAGCTAGACGTTAAAATTTTGTCAAAAATACTGACTAACTGATTTAGTAACAATATGACATCTCTTATACATATAGATCAGATGGGTTTATTTGGGGTCACAGCTCTTCTGATAACATTAGGCGTTTCATCAATATCATGTGGTCAGTGGCGAATGATCAGACTCCGGTCGATGCCATCTCACTTGATGCTGAAAAGGCATTTGATATGGTAGAATGGGATTATCTTTTTAAGATTTTGGAAATGTACGAGTTTGGAAATACTTTTATTGAATGGATTAAGTTACTTTATAGACACCTGGTAGTGATGGTACAAACAAATTGATTAATTTCAGATTATTTTACTCTGGATAGGGGCACCCGGCAGGTCTGCCCTCTTTCCCCATTATTGTTCTGTCTTGCCCTGGAACCATTAGCAGCCACGATAAGAAAGGAGCAAAAGAAAGGATTTTCCAGGGGTGATGGCGGGAGGTGTAGTGCATAAGCTTTTGCTTCACGCAGATTATATTTTATTATTTGTCTCTGCCCCATTAGATCTATGCCTTGCCTCCACAGGATTATTAATTCCTTCTCTAAATCTCAGGTTACAGAGTCTGTTGGTGTAAATCCGAAGCTTTGTCTCTGACAGCATACTGCCCAGTAACAGCTTTTCAACTGGGTGCCTTTCAGTGGCCCATACAGGGCATTAAGTACTAGGGCATTTTATTCCCAGCAAATTTGTGTGATTTAGTTCAGAGTAAATTTTGACCCATTAATAAAAACGTTATCGAGTGATGTGAGTAGGTGGGTTACTATCTATGACTGGGAAGGTTAATGTTATTGGAGGAATTATATTCCAAATTCAACTACCTGCTACAATCTCTCCATGTAGACGTCCCCCCTCTCTTATTTCAAGCAATTTCTGCGCCACCTTTTCTGTAACTCTTTTGGGAGTAGTATACACCCCCCTAAAGGGGCATATACTCTGGAAGTGGTGATTACTGCTTTTGGAAAAGGTCATGAGGCATCAGTGTATTACTCCCTGTTAATTCAGAGTCTGGGGGATGGAGCTTCGGCTTCTCTCAAGAGATTATGGGAGAAAGACTTCAATTTGGTATTGGAGGAGGGAGTGTGGGCTAGGATTTTAAAAAGTATCAAGTCTACATCTAGAGATGCAACGGTCCATCTGATGCAATTTAATATTTTGCATCGATTCTATTGGACCCCATCTAGATTGTATGGGTTGGGTTTTAAAGACACACCCACTTGCTGGCTGTGCCAATCAGAAGACAGGTACACAACACATGTTTTTTGAAGATGTGTTAAGATCCAAGAATTTTGGTTGAAGGTCCAGGGCTTTATGTGTGAGGTATTGGACACTCAATTTTCATTTTGCCCCAGACTCTGTATCCTGGGTGATGGGACAGTTGTTAACATTGGGGACAGATATTTAAAAAGTTGGGTCCTTTCCGGAGTCATAATTGGCAGAAAAGTCATCCTCAGGGGATGGTAGTTGGCTGGGGCACCCTTGTTTATGGAGTGGTGCGGGGAGATGGGCTCTAGCCCTCACCCTCTGATTCAACAGACGTGCTCAATGGGATTGAGATCCAGGCTTTTCGCTGGCTATGGCAGAACACTGACATTCCTGTCTTGCAGGAAATCACACACAGAACAAGCAGTATGGCTGGTGGCATTGTCATACTGGAGGGTCATGTCAGGATGAGCCTGCAAGGAGAGTACCACATGAGGGAGGAGGATGTCTTCTCTGTAATGCACAGCGTTGAGATTACCTGCAATGACAAAAAGCTCAGTCCGATGATGCTGTGTCACACCGCCCCAGACCATGACAGACCCTCCACCTCCAAATTGATCCCGCTCCAGAGTACAGGCCTCGGTGTAACGCTCATTCCTTTGATGATTAATGCGAGTCCAGCCATCACTTTACTGATGACACAAAACCGTGACTCATCAGTAAAGAGCACGTTTTGCCAGTCCTGTCTGGTCCAGCGTAGGTGGGTTTGTACCCATAGGCGATGATGTTGCTGGTGATGTCTGGTAAGGACCTGCCTTAAAAATGGCCTATAAGCCCTCAGTCCAGCCTCTCTCAGCCTATTGCGGACAGACAGAGCACTAATGGAGGGATTGTGTGTTCCTGGTGTAGCTCGGGCAGTTGTTGTTGCCATCTTGTGCTGGTGTTGTTACACATGGTCTGCCACTGTGAAGACAATCGGATGTCCTTCCTGTCTCCCTTTAGCACTGTATTAGGACATTGCAATTTATTGCCCTGGCTACATCTGCCGTCCTCATGCCTCCATCCAGCATGCCTAAGGCATATTCATGCAGATGAGCAGGGACCCTGGGCATCCTTCTTTTGGTGTTGGTGTTTTGAAAGGACTCTTTTGTGTCCTAAGTTTTTATAATTGCCTACCATCTGTAAGCTGTTAGTTTCTTATATGCACCGAAATTTCGGCCGCTGAATATTTTCGGCCGAAAATGGCACTTTCGGTTTTCGGCCGAAAGAGAAAAAAGGCAGAAAATATGAGCCGAAAATATATACCTCCTCGCCTCGCAGTGTTTGTTCAGCAGAACTTTCAAGATATATATATACACAGAGTACAGCAAGAGATTCTACAGGAAAGCGCCCCGATCCATAGCAGTGCCACAACTAGTGCAGCTACACTACAACTTGAGACGTATTTAGCTGAACTACGCCAGAAGCGACAATCCCCTTGACTACGGTCACATAAACAAAGACCGCTTTCCTTTGCTTGCGCGGATTGCGCACAGGTATTTATCTGCCCAAGCACCAGCACAGAGAGTGAGAGACTGTTCAGTGCAGCATCTCATGTTCTTGATGAGCTTTCTGACAGGAGAAACTGTCAGAAAATTTTGCAACTTTTGTTCTTGAAGAGAAACCTGTCACTTGTACTTAAATAGAAAGCGGTCCAATATGATGTGTATAGCAGTTACATTACACTTGTTCTTCACTTGAGGATACATCTGTCGTTTACAGTTGCCTTTGGATTTAGTTCAATTACTGTTGTTTTGCACAATCATTTTCACTTAAAGTGTACATACGTTTACATAAACAGAATAGAGCACTGATCTATATATATAATTATATATTATAGTTATAGATCAGTGGAATAGAGGCCCTCTGCCATTCTGTGTTCTGCCTTTTGTTTTAATTAAAATTACTGTTGCATATTAAACTTTTTGAAAGATGCTAGCTAAGTTCCTTACTTGACTGTTGTTTTGCATATAATAGTTTTCTAAAACTTTACATTATTTGGATAATTGTTAATAAAATCTGTAAAATGAGATTTTTACAGAACTGAAAGAAGAAGAATATTTAATATAGTTTTAATATATTTTTTGTCCAATTTTGGTGTGTTACTTTCAATAAAAGTGTGATTTATTTTATTGGTTTGTAGTTTTTCAATTCAGATTCATTAAATTCATGAAATTAATGAAAAAGTATCAAATTAATACAATTATACACAAAAAAGAATTTTTTTTTTTTTTTTTTTAAATAGGTAAAAATTTGCATCCTGGATTTTCGGTTTCGGTTTCGGCCCAGAATTTTCATTTCGGTGCATCCCTAGTTTCTTAACAACCTTTCCACAGATGCATGTTCATTAATGGTTTATGGTTCATTGAACAAGCATGGAAAACCCTTTACAATAAAGATCTGTAAAGTTATTTGGATTTTTACATAATTATCTTTAAAATACAATGTCCTCACATTGTGAATATGAAGCAATGGTATTGGACCATTGCCCCTTAGTTCTTCAGGTATTATTTTAAACCAAATATGACACTATTAAATGGATATTTGATAATAGTTTATTGGCAGACAAGGCATTTGAAGAACAAACCAAAGCTCAAATAAGATTGTGTTTAGAGACGAACGATACAACAGACATTTCCAAATCCACAATTTGGGAGGCATTTAAAGCGTAAATGCGTGGACAAATTATTTCTCACAGTGTCTTGATTAAGAAACAGTGTAAAGAAATGACACAATACTAGAAAATGATTGTGAGTATGCAACCTCCCCCTGACCAGAATTGTATAAGGAGAGACGCTCTCTCCAGTCAGAATTTCAGTTATTCTCCACCTCAAAGATTTCTGGTCGTCTGATGCAGGCGAAAGCCACATATTATGAACATGGAGAGAGAGAGCAGGTAAACTTCTTGCTAGGCAAATTAAAGAGATGGCAGCATCAAGACTGATAACGGAAATTAGGAAAGAGACAGGACAAACTAAATCTGACCCACAAGAAATAAAAAAAATATATTTTAAAAAATACATATTTTTAAAAGTTTTTACATAAAATTATATTCCTCAGAATCTATTAATGACCCATCGTTTAGCAGTTTTTTGAATCGCTTAACATTCCGTCCTTAAATATGGAAGACAGGGATGTCTTAGAACAGCTACTTACTATTAATTAAATAAATCAAAAGATATCCAATATGCAATTAGAAGATTATTAAATATTATTTATACACCAAATACCAATCCCACTCAGCCTGAGGTACTTATTTCTATGGATACAGAAAAAGCCTTTGATAGGGTTGAGTGGGATTACATCTTCACCCCTCGGGAAAAATTTGGATTTGGTTCTAATTTTACTTCATTTATTAAATTACTATATGCCCACTCCCAAGCTTCTATACAAACAAATAATAATAATAATAACTCAGTTATTTTTGATTAAGGCACTACAAGACAGGGTTGCCCTCTTTCACCCCACTTTTTGCTTTAGCAATAGCACCCTTAGCAATTTCTCCACGTGCATCTAAAACTTATGGTGGGATAATGAGAGGGGGAAAAGAACCCAAAGAATCATTATACGCCGATGACCTGTTAGTTTACATCTCCAACCCCTTACAATCAGTGCCAACCATTATGTCAATTTTAGATACATTTGGGAAAATCTGAGGGTATAAGATTAATTTCTCTAAGAGTGTTATATTTCCGTTCAATCCTAAAGCCCAATTTGAAACACTTTCCTCTTTCCCTTTTAAAGTAGCAAACTCCAAACTTTGTTATGGGATCACCATAACAAAATGTTTTTCTATACTTTATAAAGAAAATATTCTGAAACTGTACGAATACACCAAACACATTTTTAAGAAGTGGTCCAATCTCCCAATCTCTATAGCAGGTCGTATTAATGAGTGAAAATTAGTATTTTGCCCAAATATGTATTTATTTTCCAGTGTATCCCAAACTTCATTAATAAATATTTTTTTAGAAGCTTGGATAGAATAGTTACCCAATTTATTTGGAATAACAAACCCCCAGAATCAAGAAGATATATTTACAGAGGACTAAACCGAAAGGAGGGATGAGTCTACCTCATTTCCAGCTGTATTACTAGGCATGTAATATAAGAGCACTCTCATTTGGTATACAGGAGGAGTCGACAGAGTGGTGTGATATGGAAAATAAATCATGCTCACCTTCCTCTTGGCCAGCTTTAATCTATTCAGCCTTATCTGCCCCCTCTCCAACTTGACAGAGTAATCCAGTGGTTTCCAACTCACTCAAAATTTGGAATCAGATATATGATCTTCATTCTTTTCTCCCTTCCCAAATTGATTCAATATTTCAGACCTGGTGCAAAAAATGTTTATATTTCAAAATGTGTTTATTAATAAATGCTTTCCAGCATTTCAGCAGTTACAGCATGTCGATCTACCTAGTTCACATTTTCTTAAATATTTACAAGCTCGCAGTTTTGTTAAAAATAATTTTTCATCATTTCCTAATGAGCTGTCAACCTCTCAGATGGATTCTCTGTTTTTACAGAATACATTTACCAAAGGAGGTATATCCATCATACATAAATAATCACAGTTGGAATGTGATGTTTTATTAGAGCATTTAAGAGCAGCAAGGCAAGAAGTCCTTGGAATAGATATTGTTGACTGGCAATGGGCAGAAGCACAAGAATGGGTTCACTCATCGTCTGTGTATTAGACATGGTTTAATACAATTCAATATCTTACTCACCTGTCTAAACTAAAGCTCTCTAAGATGTTTTCTTTTGTGGACCCATTATGTGATAGATGCGGTCAAACTCCAGCATCATTAGGACATATGTTTTGGATGTGTTCTAATATTCTAATATTTGGGTCAGGTGGGGGGCAATGTTCAGGGGGAGGGGTTTAATGTGAATAATTGATTGATTTTATGTTGTGTTTGTATGTTTTATGATTGGAATATATAAATAATAATAAACTGACATGTATAGAGAACATCGTAAAAGTATATATTTTGGTTTCCTTTGCTGCTTAAAATAGTTTTCTTTTGTACTCATGACTCATCCTGTAAGTAGCAACAGGAACCAGAATATTTGTATTTTTTTTAAAGACCGTGGTGGTATTTGCAGAGGCACACACACTGCTGCGTCTCTTCTGAAAAATTATGTGTGTGAAAAGTGACTTTATCTTCTGGATTTTAAGACTGCTTTTTCTCTATATTGCATGTATAAATGGTAAGATAAAACCATTTTTTTTTTTTAATTATTATTATTATTTAATTATTATTATTAATTATTTTTAATTATACATTTTAATCAATAAGCATTGACATCTATGTTACTCAAAACATGACATATGTACAGTTTAATTTTATAATAGCTTAGTTTTTTGTCATTTGTAGGGAATGATTTGGAATCAATTTAAATCTAAAAGCAAATAAATTAATTTGTGAGATTGTCAATACTAGGCAATAAAAAATAAAAACAAAATGCTAAGCCAAACCATAAACAAAAGAAATAACATGCATTCATGAGAAATGACAGGAATCAAGAATGAAACTATATAAAATGTAGATGGTACTGATCTCTGTTGTGGTTTTTAGGTTTGAATGCATGTCAGCAAGAGCTGATCAACAATGTCAGTTTAACAACTGAGCTGCAATCTGAAGTCCTGCTGCCTTGTTCATTTGAATCAGACCTCTTGAAATCAGCAGAAACAAGTGTGGTGTGGAGTCAGCTCAACACATTGGAAAAAAACATTCTGGAAATTAATCTGAAGGGTGAGGCAACATTCTGGAATTACCGACATGGACGGATTAAGACATTGCCAAAATTGTCTGAATCTGGATTGTCAGAATTCCCCCTCCTCATCCGTAATGTGCAGCAATCTGATCTGGGTCTCTACCACTGTGAACTGTTCAGAAAGACTGGCTGTCTGCTAGTCTATAAGAAAATTGAACTACAGAAAGGTAATGAAAAAATTGCTCTTTAAATTCTTCACTCACACCAGCGTTGCAAACAGCACTGCCTTTGAAAAGATGTTTGTTACTTAGTTTGGATTATCTAGAAAGACCAGCAATCACCTTTAAAGTTGCTTAATTTACTGTATAAATACATTTGGAAGAGTCAGTCAGTGACAAAGTAATAACCCATTTGGCACCCTAGGCAAGACCCTCCAGGAAATGTCTCTAGATTGAAAGATGGCTTTGTGGTAATAGGGTGATAAAAAGAACATTCTTCATTTTAATTTACTGGGGAGACTGGGGCCCATCAAGTACACAATCTATTGTGCCATGGTGTTGTAGGGAGGCATGCTCCCCAGGAAGATCTTTATTTATTTATTTGCAAAAACAACACCAAAGGATTAATTTCTTGTGAATTTAGGAGCATCATTTGAAAATTTTCTTTTGTAGCCTACATATATTGTGTCACAATTATAAAACTATGGACTGAAAATGACTGACACCTTTTCACATTACTCAGCTTAAGATGTATGGAGCCAGAAATATGCCAAAACAATTTGAATTAGAATTGTGTAAATTAGAATGATAGACTTTTGAATTTGAATTATAATGTGATTTTGCCAAATGTAATATTACGTTGTATTTTAAATAGGTTTGAATTGGAATTTTTTTAAACTCCAATCCTAGACATTTCATATTTAACCAAATTGAAGTGTTTTTTTATAGCACAATTTTATAAATATGTATTTTCAAACAACAGATTTTTGGTTCTGAATTCTTACACTGTAAATAACCCGTTTAAAAAAATACAGCTTCAAGTTTTCAAGATGAAGAAGAAATTCAGAACACCAAATTCAATATTCTAAAATTCAAAACGCAGAAATTCAGAACTACAGAAAGTGGGTCAGAGATCAAGCTTCCGTGTTCCACAGGGAAGAGTAGAGGGTCTCGGAAAAGTCGAACGGAGCATTTTGGCCAATTACAGGTGGAGGTGCAATAATTCTCTGTCGCAAGCGTGATTCAAAATGTGCCATTCTGACCATGAAGTGGTTCTTAAACTTTTATGGTTAGCTCGTTAGCACATTCTCAGCACATGAGACATTTGTCTAAGTGGTCTCTGGAATTTGTTTTAGTATAAATTATATTTAGTATGAAAGTCTGCGTAAGAGTAAGCATCACATATTACTCAATAATGAATTCTGCTTCATTCTGTGATTGTAATCCATATCAGATCCAAGTCGGATGTTATTTCAAACACTTGTTGGTGTTTGTAAGTGCGTTTTGAGCTTAAGACATGAACATCATGAATGATCATTCAGATGTGTGTGATTTAGCAGGCGTGATTACATTATACGATTAATTTCATGCTAATTGTAGGCTTATTGTAAGGCATTTAATGGCTAATTTACACACCGAACTCCAACAAACGTTACAAACACAGTATGACTGTCATTCTCACACATGCACATCCCTATTGATGTTTAGTCATTTTGCCATTATTTTTGTTTGACTGTCAGAATCATTTTAAACGGAGCATTTCAAGTGTTCTTGTCATAAATCTTCAAAGCTGCAAATTAAGTTTAAACAAGCAGCATAAAAAGGTTCGATTTTGGGTAATGTTGATTATGAATGAAAAATGTATAAGCCTTTTTACTGTTTCATAATTGTATTCATCATTATGGTCATCATTATGAAGGCATTTCAACGCCACTAATCCGCGCGCGTTGTCATAAAAATATAAATCATAAAAGTTTAAGAACCACTTCATGGTCAGAATGGCGACATTTTGAATCACGCTTGCGACAGAGAATTATTGCACCTCGACCTGTAATTGGCCAAAATGCTCCGTTCGACTTTTCCGAGACCCTCTACTCTTCCCTGTGGAACACGGAAGCTTGATCTCTGACCCACTTTCTGTAGTTCTGAATTTCTGCATTTTGAATTTTAGAATATTGAATTTGGTGTTCTGAATTTCTTCTTCATCTTGAAAACTTGAAGCTGTATTTTTTTTAAACGGGATATTTACAGTGTAAGAATTCAGAACCAAAAATTGGCTGTTTGAAAATATAAAATTGTGCCATAAAAAAATAAAATAATAAATTTGGTTAAATATGAAATGTCCAGGATTGGAGTTTAAAAAATTCCAATTCAAACCTATTTAAAATACAACGTAATATTAAATTTGGCAAAATCACACTTATAATTCAAATTCAAAAGTCTATAATTCAAATTTACACAATTCTAATTCAAATTGTTTTGAAGGTTATCAAAGTTACCTTTCTCAAAAGACTGCAGTATCATGGTAAGGTGATGTTACAATATGGTAAAACCATGGTATTTTTATAATATATCATGGTAGTAGGCTACTCCAAGGAACAAGTCCAATAATCATGGTATTGGCTTGGTAATTTTTGGTACTTTTAAATGCTTTCATGTACTGTTAGTATTTTGATACACTTTTATTTAGAAAATGTCTTTACCTGTAGTAGACTAGGGATGGGCTAGGGATGGGCGATCCGATACCAAGTACTTTAAGGCCAGAATCGCCGATATTGATACAATACTGATACCTCTAATGAATTACATTTTTACGAATTGTTTGGATAAAATTATTAACTTAAATGATTACTTATATTTTTTATATATTTATAGGTCTAATCAGAGAATTATTAGTCTGCTTTGTTTACCTTTAAAAAATGTTTAAGTATAAGCAACATATACATCTCCAAAATTAACCATAGATATTATTATATGGTTACTACTAAACCCATGTTACCATATGGATACTACAGTAATGCAGTAGTAAAACCATGGTTAATTATATCAAAACCTTGTTTACTGCCCCCCAAAAAACCTGTTTACTAAAGTTGTGGTTACTAGTCATGGTTAATATAATATTAATACAGTAAATCCATGGGTAGTTTTCATAAGGGTATCATTTAGTAACAAGGATTAAAGCTCATTGCCAATGTTTTAACACCTGAATTTAAATAAACCTGTATAAATGGCAACACAAGCCCATTATAAATTATAATCATGTCTAGGTTTGTCATTACTTGGTGTGAATAACTCCAGATGCTGTTTTTCCATCATTACCTCAGGAAAACGCACTCCCTCTTTGAACGAGCGCTATGACTGAAAGGGTGACAGCTGTCTGTGACTGATAGTGTATTTTTAGCATTTTTGCGCATCACGATGAGAGGAAGAAAAAATAGTTCTGGTGCCTTGCAGCATTCGCTCATATAATTATTATTTTCCACTTCGAAGCTTATGAGATGCATTAATATTCATGTTATCTAAATACCCTTCAGAATGTATATTTTAATGTGAGGATCGATATTCTTCGAGGAAGTCTCATACTTTAGTATCGATCTACCCATCCCTAGCAGAGGCAGGATAAATACATACAAATTGTGCCGCTATGATATATCAGTTTCGTGCCAAAACAGGCGGGGCTCAAACACCATAGACAATATTAGAATATTGGCGCTATTATAGAGAGGTTTCAAATAGGTAGTGTATGAACGCACTCCCCAAATGCGTTAGTAAACGCAATGTCAAGTGGACTATAGTCGTATGGGAACGATCGTTTTTCCCACCGTGTCCGATATTAAAATCAGTGCGACACACATTGTAAAAGGCGTGGGCATTGTTGGATGGCTTCAAGATATGAAATTAAATTCTTCCGTCCAGCTGTTGTTAAATATGTATTTTTCGCCGGAGCGACCCCTGAATGTTCTCCTCCCATCTACCAGTGATGATTCGACTTCCCGCGTCTTCTATATCAACAGCTCAACTGGGTTATAGGTTGCCAGGTTGAGGACACAAATGGGTTGAAATATGTATGTTGTGTCGATTGTGAGTAGGATGCGTTTTATACAAGATCTGGCAACTGGACAACCTTGGAATAATATATTGATGTGATTATTCATAAAACGATGTGTGGGCAGTGGCCAGTGGACCATACAAATTACGGGAGTTTCCCGGGAGAAATAACAAAACGGGAGGTGGCGTTTGATCGGTATGAAACACGGGACTCCCGGGAAAAACGGGAGTGTTGACAGGTTCACAATGCTACTATCCATAGTACTCTCACTGTTTTTGCTAAACACAGATATAACAGCAACAATAAGAGTAGTATGGTTGTAAGGCATTCAGTACACGGTCTGTATGTTTTGTAGAGGGCACCACAACACGTTATCTGAACGCTCAGGCAGGGGCGAAAATTTCATCAAAATGTTGGGGGGGACAATAAACATAACAATTCTCAAGAGCAATTTTTGAAGGGGACACCATGGGGTTTTTTGTTGTTGCCCCATTTGCATTTGTAATATTTTATTTCTTAAACAATTATTTTAAGAATATATCATTATATTATTTGCAATACACATATTTTAATGATATTTTAGGTCCTGACCCCCCGACCCCCCCGCGATATCCGCCTATGCGCTCAGGGTTGTTCGACACAGATGGACACATGCTGAAATTGACTCGGTAGATTGGCGGCCACTAAAGCTGCATACACAGTTCCAGCGACATCGCGCAAGACAGCAACACCATCCCATTCATTTTCAATGAGAGCACAGCGACTTCCGGCAACGTGAGCTGTCGCGACCGTTGGCGACTATATGTGGGCGTGTCCAGCGACGCGACAAAGTTGAGACAAGTTCAACTTTATTCAAAAGAAGAGCGACTTACGGAATTTCTGTTAGCAATTTTCCAGTGCTCTATGATATGTCTCTTCCCACGTAGAAGGACATTTTTAAGAAAAATACTGCCTGGAAAGGTGTATCTGAGATCGCAGGGATTTTGTGGACCCAGACAGACCGGCGTTTGCGTTTGCGTTTTCGCAGCAGATTAACAGCTGCTATGGCAAACAGCACGCCTTGTTTCTCATTCATCTTTGATCTAAAGCATTTTATGTACTGATTCCATTTATATTTAGTCTTTTCCCTCCAAAATGTTTGTTTTTAGCGGCAAGAAAAGCGATTCGCTGTCAACAGCAATGGAATGACATCCGTGAATGTCATTTATAAACGTTACTAGGCAACCAGTAGTGGGAACGCCCACTAGCGACTTCACTGCCAGACGCTGGCGACCTGCAGCGACAAAGTCGCTGGCAGTGTGTATGCAGCTTAAGCGATATGTCGCATCATGAGCAAGGATGTAACCATCAATTCAGGATTGGGGGGACCAAATGTAAGTATTTAATTAGCAACCATGGAAATTCCCCTTGTATTCACATTTTCAAAATGCACATAAAATCCTGAATTGAAACTCTTAATATGCGAATAAACTCACACAGCTAGGAGGTGGGTTTTCTAGAGTTTCACATTAGTTAAAATGTTTAAAGTGATGGAAACGGTTTTATTCGCATGAATGATTTTGCCATGGCCATTTATAAATAAGCGAGATGGCACGGGTCGGATGGTACATGTGTGCGAGAGCTTGACGTGACTGGCTCGACGAAATGCCCGACCATAGCACACAATTCTTCAAACATAGCTCTGGTTAGTCGAAAGTGCTTCAGCCACAGATCGACGTTTTAGTGTGGGTCCTCACAATCCACCAGAACTGTTTTGAGCACAGGCGTATATGGAGGCTGTCTGCGAATGGGAATAGCCATTTGAGCCCTCGTTATGTGAGCTATTGCACTTATTCAGCGAAGTCTCCTGCCTGCATTTAATCAAATAATGTACAATTGCTTTATTACAGCAAATAGAACTCTCACCAAAGCAAAGAGATCGTTCAGCTCCATGACAAAGGTGGGATCCCTCAAGATAATGCACATTTACAGTTCATAGAAATGGACGATGCATTTTCTTCTTTAGTCGAATTTAGAGAAATGCACATTAAAAATGAGAAACTGGAACCCCAGCTCATGTCTATAATGGTTAGGGCCCTGCTAATGGCCCTGATTTCAATCAGTTGAAAGATTTTGTTTACAGAATGGCTTTGTGGTAAAGGGTGATTATAATAGCCTAAGCATTCTTCATTTTATTTAGCTGTTGTTTCAGAGGATTCTCTGACTTGGCTGATTGCAGCTGGAGCAACAGGTGGAGGAGCCACGCTACTTGTGTTTCTCATAATGGCATTTAAACATTTTAAATGTAAGCATTGCTGAAATAACATTCCCTTTATTCTCTTTGCCTTCTCTTCTTAGATAATCAAAAGTTTTGCATGAAATATTGATGTTGGCCTTATATGGACCATTTTACTGAATTCATTCAAACTCAGAGTTGGAAACATTTTAAAATGTGAATGTTTTCCCCCCAGAACTTTGTCCATATATGTGTTGTACTATATCTGTACACATAGGTCCGGCTCCACAGTGGAGCTGGCCCACCCAATCATGAGCTTGTCTCACCTTGACAATCACACCCCCACCCACCCTCCAACTCTTCGGCCCACTAAGAGGGTCCTATGGCCCACCTTACATTTTAGAGATGGGGTCCGGGTCTGTACACTATAATTTTTTGGAATGTTGTTCATCTTCCAAAATGTGTCTATCAAAACACAGAAATACATTATAATGCAAAGGATTATATTTATCTATTAAGAATTTGTTTCCATCCCTCATCTAAAGATGATTTTTATGATATTTCCTTGAAGATTTTTACAGCCAAATCAATTTTAACAAATTTCAATTTAAGATTTAAATGCATTCAAATCTAAATGCATATATAAAAAATTAATGATTAATGAAAATTAAAATATTTAATCAATTATACTAATAACATTTGAGTTAATTCAATTTCTCTTTATTTTTAACCAAACGCTAGATTTTATGGTAGTGACTGTACTGTTTTCGGTAGAGACCACAATATGCTGTTTGCAAAGTTATATCATATTTCCTAAATTTTTTTGCTTCATCTAAATTCATAATGTTTTATGTTGAAAATATTACAAACACAAACGTTTTATGATAAATAAAATGTAGGAATTAGTTATTCAAGACATTTTTGCTACCTATTACCATCATCCGTATTGGGAGGGACACGCACTTTTGAATTGTCATTGAAGTAAAGGACTGCTTCGACAAAAAGCTTGATTTGGATTTATGAAGAAAATAAGGTCTGTGGTAAAGAATACTTGAAGATATCTGGACGTTTTGTTCTACAACATAAATTAGTTGTACCCCAAATGTGAATTTTGAAGCTAAACATACAAAATACAAATAAATAAATAAATAATGGTGGCTTCAAAATTCACGTTTGAGGAATGACTAAGTGTAATTTATGTTGTAGGACAAAACTTCTACGTATCTTCAAGTTATGTTTACCACAGACCTTTACCAAAAAATCTAAATCTGCCATTATAAAAACCCACAGGATTGTTTTTTATTAGTTATTTTTATTGTGGGACCACAGTTTGAACTAATTCGGTAAATGGCCCATATAAAAATACACTGGTGACCAAAAGTTTGGAATAATGTACAGATTTTGCTCTTATTGAATGAAATTGGTACTTTTATTCACCAAAGTGGCATTCAACTGATCGCAATATATAGTCAGGACATTAAAAACATGAAAAATTACTATTACAATTTGAACGTCTAGGTTACGGATGGAGGGAACGAGACGTTGTGTCGAAAAAGCGACACTATTGGTCTCTCTTGAGTGCCGAATATACCTCTGATCTATGAAAAAAGGCCAATGAGAAGTTGGCGGACAGAATTTGCATGTCCCGCCCTTGGACATACGGGTATAAAGCCGGGAAATGCATCTGTTTCATTCAGGATTTTTCTGAGGAACCGGAAATAATGCGGCCACAACAGTGACTCGGCTTAGTAACGTGGCAGGGAGGACACAACGTCTCGTTCCCTCCATCAGGGAACGGAGGTTACATCCATAACCTAGATGTTCCCTGTCTGTTGCTCACTTCGACGTTGTGTCGAAGAAGCAACACTAGGGGTCCAATTTAAATCACGCCATGCACTGAGCCGTGTACGTGTACCTCTGACACAGGAGCGGGCAGGTACTTCACGTGCCAAAACGACCAGCTGTATCAGACTGCACGTACCCTTCCCGAACGGGCCGAGCCTAGCCGGGCCTCTTTTCTCTCTATGTTTATCGCATAGAGCAAAATGGCTGGGGCCCTTACACGCATTGTGGGAAGGGGGTCTTACCCAGTTTCCTATTCTTTCAGGGGGAAAAGACTCCTTGGAGACCACACCCGCCCAGAGAGGGGGAGGTAAATGTGGCGAAATACACCACATGGGCTTTTAGGTCACATGTGGGAAGTGGCGCGGTGGTAGATCCCGCCTCTTCGGAGGGAGGAGTTTCTACAGACACGGTGACCTGGGGGCAGTAGCAACTGCCCAAGGGAGACACAGGTTCACTGTACCACGGAAAATACACACAGGCAGAACGTCCATGTAGGAGCCCTAACCTGTGGAGCACCTATTCCAGTACAGGGTAGATTTGAGTACCTGCAGTGGATTGGGTCGGAGAATTCCTCCGCCAAATTGCGGACCCACAGGGCTAGTGAGGAGTCATCCAGTGAGAGTCATCTCCCTCTCCTGGGAGAAAAAGCGCACGGTATTACCTCAGCCGAGGGAAAAGGCACTAAGTGCAAGCGATTCACCCGGTCAATCCGTCAGCGTGTTACCGAGTTCTACCGGCTCGGACCTGAGATAACACGGGACGAGACTGACTCTACCCTGAGATTGTAGAATCTCGCAAAGGTATTAGGTGTTGCCCAACCCGTTGCTCTGCATATGTCTGCCAGGGAGATGCCTCTGGCCAGTGCCCATGAGGACGCGACACTCCTTGTTGAGTGTGCTCGGACCTGCATGGAAGGGGGCATGGCCTGGGTGCGATAGGCCAATGAAATGGCTTCCACCACCCAATGGGAGAGCCTCTGTTTGGAGACAGCATTCCCTTTCCGCTGTCCACCAAAGCAGACAAAGAGCTGCTCAGGGCATCTAAAGCTCTACGTGCGGTCCAAGTAGGTACGCAAAGCACGTACCGGACACAGCAACGATGGGGCTGGGTTTGCCTCCCAGTGCAGCACTTGCAGGTTCACTACCTGGTCTCTGAAGGGCGTGGTAGGAACCTTGGGCACGTAGCCCGGCCGCGGTCTTAGGATCACATGTGTGTCTGCCGGACCGAACTCCAGGTAAGTGTCGCTGACAGAGAACGCTTGCAGGTCCCCGACCCTCTTGATGGAGGTGAGCGCGATTAGCAGGGACGTATTTAAGGAGAGGGCCCTGAGTCCAACATAATCTAGCGGCTCGAAGGGGGGTCTCTGAAGGCCCTAGAGGACCACTGAGAGATCCCAGGAGGGGAACAGGGTTGGTCAGGGGAGGGATTTAACCTCCGGGCACCTCTTAGGAACCTGATAATCAAGTCATGCTTACCCAAAGACTTGCTGTCTACTGCGTCGTGGTGGGCTGCGATAGCAGCTACATACACCTTCAAGGAAGACAGGGACAGCTTCCCCTCCAACCTCTCCTGCAGAAATGAGAGCACTGACCTGACTGCGCACCTTTGTGGGTCTTCTCCCCGAGAAGAACACCAATTCACGAAAAAGCGCGAGGCATTATTGAGAGGTGGAAGTACATGTCCTTCAGGTCTACCGCTGCAAACCAATCTAGATGCAGGACGCAAGTTAAAATATGTTTATGCGTGAGCATTTTGAAAGGGAGTTTGTGTAAGGCCCAGATCAGTCATAAGCCACTGCCTTTCTTGGGTATGATGAAATATGGGCTGTAGAGACCCTTCTTCATCTCGGCTGGAGGGACAGGCTCTATCGCGTCTTTGAGCAAAAGGGTCGCAATTTCCGCGTGCAAGGACTTGGCATGTTCGCCGTGTACTGCGGAAAATCGGACCTTCCACGAAGGGGAGCGGCCTGGCAAACTGAATTGCGTAACCGTGTCGGATGGTCCTGGCCAGCCAGCGAGACGGGTTGGAAAGTGAAAGCCACCCATCCAAGCTCCGTGCTGGGGCACTAAAGGGACGATTATTTTGACGTACATGGCGGGGCGGAGCAGGTAGTACGGCGTCGGGAGGCGAAAGTGCGTACCGAGGCTCTGGTGCTGAGAAAAGACTTTAAGCACTTACCTTGCTCCGCACACCCGGCAGGAGGCGGGTTAGTGACTGAGGAGGAGGTCCAGTGTCGGCGTCCTCTAGACTCGTCAGAACCGGCCGGCCGGGGGACAGTCGTGGCTTGGCTGGAGAGTGCCAGGGGACTGTCGAGGTCTGGCGGCAGAGTGCCGTGAGAACAGCATTTGCGGGCCAGGTGACCCAGAGACAAAGGAAATCGCTCTTTTATTGAGAATGTGGGTACCGCAGCCCCAGAGGGGTGTGGCAAATGAAATAAATTCAAATAAAGATTCTCCTCCTGGCCCTCCACCAGGGGACAGAGTGGTCTGCTTACCAGCTCCAGAGCGAACGTCTCGGCCTCTGGGTCGATCGTCTCAGGAGCGCCTGGGAGCCTTCCGGGTCCTCGAGGGGACCGTGAGATGGGGGGCGTGTGCTTCCTGTGGGGTGCTCGACGCTGGGACTGAGAGCTGGGCCCGGGTTGAGGCGGAGCATGTTTCCCAGCCGCAGTAGGACGCCCTCGGCTAGCAGACAGGGCTTGGCCTGTGGCGGCAGGGTTGAGGAGGGGCAGGATGTGTTAAATGGCCTCCGTCTGCTTTTTCACCGCGGAGATCTGCTGGGCAAAGTCCTTGATGGTGTCGCCGAAGTGGCCGAACTGGGAGACAGGGGCATTGAGGAAGCGTGTCTTGTCCGTCTCACACATCTCGACCAACTTCAGCCACAGATGACATTCCTGAACCACGAGTGTGGCCATCGCCTGCCCGAGTGACTGCGCTGTGGCCTTCGTGGCCCTGAGGGCGAGGTCGGTCGCTGAGCGCAGTTCCTGCAGCATGTCAGGATCAGGACTACCCTTGTGCAGATCTTTAAGTGCATTGGCCTAGTGGACTTGCAGGAGGGCCATGGTATGAAGGGCGGAAGCGGCCTGTCCGGTGGCATTGTAGGCTTTGGTGGCCTGTGGCATTAGCCTCAGCCAGGGCGTGCTGGCCTGAAGGCGGCAGCCCAGACGAGTCCTCCGCGTCAGATGCCGGACCGCTCTCCGATGCAGCGGCAAGCTCATCCAGCTCAGGGGGCTCAAGAGGATAGGCAGGCTGGCTGTGAGGCGAGCCGCTGTTTCCTCGAGCCTGGACGGAAGACAACGAGCATGCCGGGTGGCGGGAGGTTCGCGGGGACGTACCCGGCGAAACCGCGCCCGCTGCCATCCCCGGATCGCCTCCATCGTCAGCCGCATCGTCCTCAATCTCGTGGGAAGAAGGAGCGACGCGGGGGGCGCTGGAGTGGCGTTCCTTCGATTGAAGGAAAGCCGCGATGAGAACATGAACAATCCACAAATGCTGCCCCGGTGTGATCGCAGCCCAGACACATGAGACAGCGACTGTGGCCGTATGAAGGGGAGAGCACTCTACTGCATCCAGGAACTACACGGGGCTGAAAGGCATCTTTACAAAGACGCGTCCTGAAAAGGACGTTCAATGCTGCTGTGTATTGCTCTTTTAAGAGGAAAATACTCTTTTTGAGAAAATCACTCTTTTATAACTCTTTTAAATTTGCGCTGTTGAAGCGCCCAGGGGCAAACTGCACTTCCGGGCAGAGAAGGAGAAAGCTGCTGATGTGTGCCGTAGATCCAACAGCAGATTCGACCAGAGGTAGAGGAACAGGTGTGTGACTCGCAGCTCGCTGCATACACAACCATCGGCTCCGAAGAATATTTCTGAATGAAACAGACACATTTCCCCACCTTTATACCCGTATGTCCGGGGCGGGACATGCAAATTCTGTCCGCCAACTTTTCACTGGCCTTTTTTCATAGATGAGGTATAGGTAGAGGTATAATCGGCACTCAAGAGAGACCCCTAGTGTCGCTTCTTCAACACAACGTTGAAGTGAACGACAGACGTGGAACTTCTTAAACTACTTCAAAGAGTTCTCATAAAAAAAATCCTCCACGTGCAGCAATGACAGCTTGGCAGATCCTTAGCATTCTAGCTGTCAATTTGTCCAGATACTCAGGTGACATTTCACGCAACACTTACTGTAGCACTTGCCATAGATGTGGCTGTCTTGTCGGGCACTTCTCAAGCACCATACAGTCTAGCTGATCCCACAGAAGCTCAATGGAGTTAAGATCCATAACACTCTTTTCCTATTATATGTTGTCCAATGTCTGTGTTTCTTTGCCCACTCTAACCTTTTCTTTTTGTTTTTGTTTCAAAAGTGGCTTTTTTTGGCAATTATTCCCATAAAGCCTGCACCCCTGAGGCTACACAAAAGACCGCGTTTTCCAAAAGTTACTCATCCACACTGAAACTTATGAAAATGCTTAAATCGTGTCACTGCGCATGCGGAAAATCCTCGCTGCATGTACGGTCTGAAATGCAATTGTTCTCGTGTTCCGTCGCCGCACACCAATTCCGAGTAAACTTCCCTTCGCCTTTGAAGGAATGCAATGTGATGGTTGTACAAAGTGACATTTATTTTTAACAAAGTGAATATCAGGCACAACAGCTTCACTATAACACAGGCCGCCATTTTGATTGATTTGGTTGGATAGATCACATGACTAAAAATGCATCATTGTTTTCCAAAGCATCCGTTTTCACAGTCCACACTACAAACAGCGTTGTCAAATGTATCCACTTTGAAGTGCGTAGCAGTTTTCGCGGACAAAAATGCTATCTCAGTGTGGACGGAAGGCCAAAACGGAGAGAAAAAGTTACATTTTCAAACGAAATGTATTAGTGTGGACTAAGCCTGTCTTCTCTTTACTGTTGTACGTGAAACTGGTGTTGAGTGGGTAGAATTCAATGAAGCTGTCAGCTGAGGACATGTGAGGTGTCTATTTCTCAAACTAGAAACTCTGATGTACTTATCCTCTTGTTTAGTTGAACATCTGGCCTTACACATCTCATTCTGTCCTTGTTAGATGCAGTTGTACTTTGTCTTTGAAGACTTTAGTATACACCTTTGTATGAAATCTTCAGTCTTTTGGCAATTTCAAGCATTGTATAGCCTTCATTCCTCAACACAATGATTGACTGATGAGTTTCTAGAGAAAGCTGTTTCTTTTTTGCAATTTTTGAGCTAATATTGACTTTAAGACAAGCCAGTCTATTGCATACAGTGGCAACTCAAAAACAAACACAAAGACAATGTTAAGCTTCATTTAACAAACAAAATATTTGTCAACTGTGTTTGATATAACGGCAAGTGATTTTCTATTACCAAATTAGCAATTTAGCATGATTACTCTGGCTGCTGGAAATGGGGTCTGTCTAGATTTTATCAAAAATTACTTTTTTCAAATAGTGATGGTGCTGTTTTTTTACATCAGTAATGTCCTGATTATACTTTGTGATCATTTGAATGCCACTTTGGTGAATTAACGTACCAATTTCCTTCTGAAACAGCAAATCTGCACATTATTCAAACTTTTGGCCACCAGTGTATAATAAAAAGGTTACATATTATTAACACACAGTCAGTCACAATCTATGGCTTGCCTTGTGTACCTGTTTTAATAAAAAAATTTGACTTGATTTCAACAATCAACAAGCACACATATTCCATTCAGCAGCAGGGGGGTGCCACTCGAATGTTTATTACTCACTTTTGTTTGGAATTTGCCCATTGTTTTGATGTCTGTTACCTTACTTTTGTATCAACGAAACCAAATTTATATGATATTACAGGTAAAGAAAGCTTGAGCCGTGAGCCTGTCTATGGTAAGTTTCCAGCTCTTAAAGGTGCAGTATGTAAGATTCAGAAACACTTGTTATTAATGATACCTGTGGCCGTTAAGTGAACTGCACCCTGCAACCTGTTGCTCACACTCGTGCACACACTCCATAGGGATGCGAGTGAGCGAGCATCGACCAAAAAAATTACGTAACGTACAAAGAGGCTGAAAATGATTAACCGACATCATGCTGACAGATGAGGTAGCATAATTAAAATGACTACATTTTACTACAAATTGAGACTTTATATTATATTTGTCAGCACTAAACCAAAGTGTGGATATAGGTCTGACTATGCGAGACTGTAGTTGATGTAATCACTTTTCTATGCATGATACTTTGACTGCATTTATACAATGTCCTATGTCGCCATTAGCTAGCTAGCCAGCTTTATCAATAGCTGTTAGCTAAATTTGGTGGATGATGACAGTAGAGGTTTATAAAATAGAGTATAAAGTAAATGTACTTTATAAATATGTTGACACAATTCAGCATTGATGTGATTCCATTACAACTGTAATTTTGAGATATCGATGCGCAATTGTTTTTTAATAATAGAATATTTTCTGTATAACCAAGTTACGTTACACTAATGAATGGGAATTTTTGCATTATCTTAAACATTGTCTAGCATTCATATCATGTGTTATATTGGTTTACCTTGCTGAATAATTACAGATTAACTTTGGCATTAACCTGACATTTAGCATAAAGAGAAGTTCGTTGAAATTATTTGAAAGTTACGAAGCAAGGTAGTTTGCAATTCATCAGCATTAGCAGGCAAGATCAAGTTAGCTAAAATTAAACAGATCAATCCTTATAACACTATATTTCACATGCTTTGCAGTTATGTAAGCTTATCTGTCCAATAAGATGAACGCCAATTCAGGGTCGGTTTTGATCCCCAAAACCATACAAAAGGTCCCTCCAGGAATCAATTGCCCTGCCGATGTTCACTCTAGTTTTCGCTCAACCACGATCACGCTCCGCTTAGCCAGACGGGATTCAGTTTTTTTTTGGCTTACTCTGAGTTTGAAACAATATGCATAATGTTTATGGAAACAGACATTAAGTGACAGTACAAACCAACAGAAAGCTTCTCTTTCAGTGCAGATTTTCAGATTGAATAACTTAACTTCTCTCAACAGTCTAACCTCTTTCTGTTTTATTTCGGCAGAAAACACCTCATATAACCACAGAGCAAACTTCACCAATGCAGAGAGTAAGCAACATTTGGCCTGTTTCTGTCACATGCTGTCTTCAAAGTTGACATGCTTTCTTTTTAAATTGTTAACATACTTTCTCTTATCCCAGCTTAATATCTTGAGACAACTACGAGTAAACAATTCATAGACTGATTTAATAAAAAAAGAGTAGACTCTGTGGTACAATAAAAATATTGTTTGAGCATACCAACTCAGCTTGTGGTAGGGCTATCTATTGGCAATTGCGTTTTGTGACGCTATAGCCCAGAATAATTGAGTGAAGGGTAATCTATAAAATTGATCATTCAGATTCTGCTGTTTTTATATAGTGTTTATAAGTTAAAATCTGTACATTCATTTTTTATGGGCAGAAGGTTTATTAAAGAAGTTTTTCTTTTACATCTACAGGAATTTCTCACAGCAATCCAATCTACAATTCAGGGCCAGCTTCTCTGCTGGTCTAACATGCCAAATAAATAAATATTTTTCATCCTTTCATCCTCAATCACCTTTCTGCCTATGTATTTTTAATCGCTTTCCACTCTTAATTAATCTACAAACAAATAGAGAAAAACTAAAAGTTTTTCCAGTCAGAATTTATTCCTTGATGCTTACAAGCAAAGTGTGACAACTGTTTCACAAATCACATGCCCAAAGCAGCATGTGAGCCTGAGCTCCACCCCCTCAGGCCTTCAGAATTTCTTCAGAACCCTTCAACAGTGCAAATGAATGGGCAACTATAGATGGGTCAGATTGTCAGCCAATCAGATTGATTTATTTGTGGGTGTGATCTTTAGGATATGTCACTGTTTTTTTTGTTTTGTTTTTTTGTATAACATCTATTTATTACCACCAGAATACATGAAGTTTGGAAAATACAAAGATCAGCTTATTTAAATTTCTGAATAAGAAAATGAAAGAAGCACAAACATGAGGTTACATTGTGTATCAAAAGGAGAGGGAAAGAGCAAAGTTCTACCCAAACAAAGTGAAAGACTTGTTACTACAGTACTAAACATAAGGAATATTTTTGCTACACTTTGTGACTATGCCTATCTTTAATTTGAAAAAAAAAAAAAAACTAGGATCTAAACAGTGGTAAGAACAATTGATGTATGTATTGTAAAAAAAAAAAAAAGAAGAAAAAAAAGACACCATATCAACAATAATAGTAATCATCAATATGGATATGTCACTGTTGAGGCTTTCTAGCTGGCCTTGAGTGACGTATGTAATTCAAGAATGAAAAGCTTAAGATCAAGCTGTCTGATGATTCGGCTGTCAATGCTGGTATTGCCGATGAGAAAGAGATCGTTTTGGATAAGCATACATTAGGCTGCTTGAGAATTCAGTGTCGGATCAAGTTTTGAAAAGTAGTGCTGCGTTTTATTCTACTCGGAAAGTCGGATTTTACAACATCCTTCAAGGAAAAGTGCAATGGAAGGCATCTTGAATCAGAATCAGAGTCAGAATTACAACTTGTAGGCTCCTGCAGAAATTCTCAACTCCGATTTCGCCGAGATGCAGATGCATGATGTCACACAAACATGTCGACACTCAGCGAGGTATACAAAGTAAGTGATAAACATTCACTTTATTAAGTAATATCGATAAATGAGTTTGTTTCCACATTACATGATATTAAAGCTGGTTTAACAAACGGCTGCAGAAACGGGTGTATGAAACAACTTTTTTGATAATCGTACACCTGAAGCACAAATGCTAGTTGCAAGAATGTTTATCTGTTGGGTTGCTAGGAGACATCTCTAATCAGAGTCAAACCCCTGCTAAGCAAACAGGAGTTTTGCCGTTCTGAATATCTGGGAATGGAATGCATTTATTGATCGGAGATATCAAGTGTGAATAGGCTATCCCACATCCAACTTAAATTGATCGCAGCATAACCCTGTACCCTGACGAAACAAAATGTATTGCAAGCAACATTTAAATATTATTAGATATATTTTTCCAGGTATTATAGACCTCCTTGGTAGATTCATATGAAAAATTATGATTTTTGAATGTCTGTTCGGGAGACGTTCATTTCACAAAACAGTCATGCTACAGTTAGGCTACAATTAGGCTTGCTTGAGCATTAAATGTCATTTTAAAGTTCTGGCTTTAGTGTGTGGACGTGTTTTTAAAATGTAAATTGGTATTACTAGTTAGCTGCGACATAATGATGCCCAAAGGCGTGTCTTAATCATTGTGAAACTGTGTTTTCTTAATGGCATAAACCATACTAGACACTAGAATGCACAGGCCACCACTGAGTACAATAATGCAATAATGTAATGACAATAATTCAAAACTGTAATAATGTTTAACAGTAATGAATACGTACTTAATTATACATTCTTCACATTTTAAATTACTGACGGATCCTAAAAGGCTCAACAACAATGAGAATAATGAATGTAATTGATCAGAAATGTAGAGGATTAAAGGTGTTTTTTTATCAATTTTTTTGTGATTACATTTTTGTATTGATTCATACATTAAACAAGGAAGAGTTTAACATATATATATACACAGAATCAACATTTAACGCCAACTATTACCCCTTCCCTTCCCAATCCCCAACCCACCCTGACCTAACAAGCATTCCTGTGGTCACACATTTAGCTTTTAGCTCTTCTTTGTTTAATTATCTTTTTTTTTAATTAGGAAAAACCGAGTACGGTCATAAAAACGCATTTGTGCACGGAACTATTTCTTACGCGACGGATCAGAATCTGCCGTTGCTGGTTCAAAACTAATGATGCGTTCAAGCCTTCATTAGTAATTCAAAAACTTCACTTCAGAAATAGTATCAGGGCTTGTGCTGTTTCTAACAAGTTATTGGATAACAAGGATAGATTGTGTGTGCGTGTCCATGTATGTGACAGACAGACGGAGCGTGTGCGATCACCTGTTGCCACTCCCAAGCAGAGATAAAAAATTATTGGATCTTGTCTCCATCTTCTGATTGGCATCGTCATCAGGTGGGTGTGTCTTTAAGACCAAGCCTCCGGTCCAATATAATCTATGTAAATCTTTGAATTGCATAAGGTGCACCTCTAGATGCAGACGTGACATTTTTTAGAATCCTAGCCCACACTAAAATTGTAGGGTTTTAATCACTTTGCATTATACATTAAAGGAGTAGTTCACTAAAAAAATTAAATTCTCTCATAATTTACTCCCCCTAATGCCATCTAAGATGTGTAGAACTTGTTTTGTGGTTAAGGGTCGAAACACCCAGAGAAGGTTAGGGACCACCTGATGATCTCTCTTCCAGGCCAAGGCTTCATCCATTAGAAATGGGTGTATGTTATCATCGTAGATGTACTATACAACTTCTGCAGAACACAAAGATATTTTTAGAACCTCAACATCCCTCAAGCATTTGACTAGCTGTAGGTTGGTCAGAATGTCTTCTAACAGTCCTTTTTAATTCTATGCCTGAACACGGTTTATTTCTTAATTAGTCTCTTAATATAATATTTTGACTCATTCTCATGTGCATTTGTACAATAATCTAAAAGTCTTATTTAGGAAATTATCAGTAAAATATACTTGAAAGTGTGAAATGTAGCTGGATGATTATTCTCTTGTGTGTATGAATTTCTTTCTTCAGCAGAACACAAATGAAGATTTTTAGAAGCATATTTCAGCTCCATACTATGCAAGTGAATGAGTGCTAAAATGTAGGAGCTCCAAAAATCACATAGGTCATGTCTCAGTTTGTTGTAACGTTGATCATTTCCTCCAAGAGGGCAAACATCATATTCAAAAAGATGTATTCTCAATAGAGACTGAGTACCCTTTAAATATTTATATTTTGCTCATGAACATGAATGGAAAAACAGAGCAGGAAACCTATAGCACAACACCATTGTGACACATTTGATGATCAACCTGTGATGTGCACGGAAACTGTGGAGGTTATAGGTTAATGTCTTTCTGCTGTTGTGGTTTCTCAGGTTTGAGCAAATGTAGCAGAGAGGTGCAATTTAGCTACACTTAAACTGAGCTTCAAAGAAACTTTATGCCTTGTTGCTTTAAAATCAGGCAGTACTGCATATATAGAAGTGTTGTTATGTATCTAATCTTTTGGAGAACAATCTAAAAGGTGAAGTAAAGGCTTTGGATTACAGAATAAGACCTTCTGAAAATTAAAAGAAACCGAAAACTACTCCATCCTTCAATATAATGTGCAGGATTCGCATCTGGGTATCTACCGCTGTGAACTCTTTGATGGTTTTAACAATTGCATTAACCATCAGGAAACTGGAATTCACACAAGTAGGTAAAAACATTACTGACCTATAGATCACTGCACAGCCATTTGCCTAAATATGTTGTTTTGCATCGCAACAGTGCATTCTCTAATTGTAGGTCTGAGACATAACTGACATGAACAATTTTAGTAGTTTGACCTGTCACAAAAATGGATTACAAAATCATCCAACAGGATTAAAGAGTTACTGTAAGAGATGCCATCATTTAGTATGATCTTTATTGTGTACAGGACAATACTTTTTAATGTTATACTTCAGTTTCTTCAGTAAAACTTGTGCTTGCGGTCTTTTTTTAACAATATTCATCTTTTGCCTGAAAGGCAGAGAACAATGAACAAGATGAATCAAAAAGCTCAAAGGATTCTGTGATGTCTCTGTGGCCCTTCATAGCAGGAGCAGCAATAATTGTTATTTTTCTTATTATGGTCACACTCACAATGTGTTGCATTTGGCATAAACAGAATAGTAAGTGTTTTAGATCATTTAAGAAACACTATATACACAGATTTTGTATGTTCAACGAAGTAACTTAATCTCTTTCTGTGCCTGTATAAAACATCAGAGGAACCATATTATGCAAATACAGAAAGCCAGCAGGGTAAGTCTTTCACTCTGATTCTTCACACAATTCATTACAATAATTATCCATGCACAGCAGTATACATGTGACCATTTCTAAGAACACACAGCCTTTTGAATCTTTGAATTAATTATTTTTTTCCCCCATTCATTTGAATGATAGTTCGAGATACCAGCAAAAATCCGATCATCTATGGTGGGTTCATTGCGTATTTATCATATTACACAAAGAGTAAAGTCTTAATATTTGGTAACACATACAGAAAAGCAAAAATGTCTAATTCAATAATCCTGTAAATAAAAGGAGTGACTGCTATTTTGTCTGACATTTTAGTTAATATTTTATAAAACATTTCAGTTGTTTCATTTCTACTATGCAGAGAATGATCAAGAGTTTACAAAAAAGATTTCTAAAGGAAAGAGTGAGTATATCAAACTTCCCCATCTTGGCATGCATAAATAAAATACAAATCTAGAATTCATCAGATTAAATCATTTTCAGTTCTTTTCTATTATATGTGAATAATAATATGGCTTGTAAATCTTTGATTTTGCTCCTTAATGTTTGACTGGCAACTGGATGTAAACATCTCTTATCAGACAATGTTGTTAACACGAGGATCACCAACCTGAATCATTTTCAATGATGAAGAGAATTAAACTGTTCTTTTTCTTGCAGGTCAGTTATCATCAGTTTACATTAACATGCCTGAAAATAAGGTTGCAATTTATGTCAACAGCAGGCCTACAACAACAGAAGAGGATACCTATGCAAACTGCTCTGAAAATGATTATGAAAATGTGAAGTAGTCAGCTGAGTGGACATGACTGCACAGTACTTCATTTTTTTATTCTTTTGCAGTTCTGGAAGATGGATACTAAAAATACTATATGTGTCTTTTGTGCACACTACTATCTTGAGTGAATTGACAATAAACTAAAGACACATAATTTCAGGATTATTTGCATTGAGAATGCGTTGCCATTCAGGATGATCTATATTTGTATACATTTGTATGTGTGTGTATGTATGTATGGTATGTATGTATGTGTATATATATATATATATATATATATATATATATATATATATACACACACACACACACACACACACACACACACACACACACTTGTTTTTGTTTTTATTTTTATTGTATTTCTTTTTCAACAGTGAAAAAATGTTACATATTTTTAATTCACCTCTTTCAAATTGTGTCCAATCAAATATTGAGATGGGGATACACAAATAGTTATTTGTTACAAATTGTGTACTGAATGTTCAGTTTAACCATTTATTTTCTTTCATGATTTATTTAAGCATATGTACGCAAGGCACCACAAATCTATCAATTCATAAAAATTTTGATTCCAATATTCCACATTTTTATAATTAGGCCTAATGTTATAGTATTTTTACCAAGGACATTTTTCAGAGGAATATTTGGTCCTTGTTAATATCTCCTTATACCTCTTATAACAATTGGATTAACTCCTTATAGTTATCTCATTTTAACAGAACACCCAATGGGTCATTCTTCATTTGCGGTGGCAAACTGTGTTCCTCTGCTTTGCAACAATCAAATTTAAATACCAATAAATTGTTAAATATTTGCACATTGGTTTCTGTAGTGTGAAACCAATTTGTGCATTGTTTAAAGTTACATTTTTCTCTTAAAACACATTTTGAGTTTGAGATATTATGTGTAACAAAATGTGCATGTCCCCCTCATACCTCAAAGATGTATCCTGGGATGTAACTGCAACAATGAACATTTTAAACACAAATTAAGTGGTTATTTTATGGAAAAATAGATTTGTTTGTGATATTGTTTGTGATAGCCTCAATTAACTTAATGTCTTGCGGTGTTACAACAACGGAGGTCACCCTTTTAAAAAAATAGGAAATTATATTTTGACTATTGTAGGTGATGTTGAGTTAATTATTTCTTATTAAATGTAATATATTTTACAACATTTCTGACAATTTCATGTCACTCTATATTAGAGTATGTCATGTTACAATCATAACCCTAATCATAACTTAATTAATATATTTAAATGTAGTGGTCTAAGCACATAACTGGTAATCTGGTAATCAGAAGGACACTGGTTCGATCCCCACAGTCACCACCATTGTGTCCTTGAGCAAGACACTTAACTCCAGGTTGCTCCGGGGGATTGTCCCTGTAATAAGTGCACTGTAAGTCCCTTTGGATAAAAGCGTCTGCCAAATGCATAAATGTAATGTAAATGTAATATTTAGATATATTTTATTTTGATAAATAGAATCGTTTTTTAATATTTCCAAAATGTTCACTGACCTTGAAACTATCATGATGACAGTCTCCCCATGAAAAGTAAAAATTTTGCAAATTTGTCTGTGGTGTAACTATCTTTTATGGTTGCACCATAGACTCCATAGTAACTACACAGGCTAAATACAGTCAGAAACGTGTGTAATGTAAGTTGTCTGTTGTTCTACTTTAAATAGAGCTGTTCAGCTTGTAGTCCAAAACACAGAAGAGAATTCGCCATGGGTTCCCTCTGGATTTTCCTATGGGTTTTTATGTTTTTTTTTTTAACTTAAAGAGTAAAACGTCTGTGGTAAACCGTATTTGGCAAAACGTGGATGTTTTGTTCTACAGCATAAGTGACACGCCGTCATACCTCCAACGCGAATTTTGAAGCCACTTCAATTAAAGAATGACCCCTATACTGTGTTGCAATGGGATCTAAAAATGTACTTAATTTACTGTACAGTAAGCACAAATCCGTTTTAGGATGTTTTATCTGTTCTTGCTGACATAATTGCATTTATCATAATGCGTGTTTTTCGTGGTTTGTTACCCATACTGATGTCAAAAACTGAGGCTCTGTTTAGACCAGAAGTACTTGACTTGAAATTTAACCAACGATGCTAAGCATAACTATGGAAAAGTTTTTTTTTTTTTTTTTTTATTTCAACAAAAAAATATACAAAGATTTGTACATGAATATACACTTCTCAACCAATAGAAACTATGGAAAAGTGTAAACCACCGTGTTATCGGTAGTGACGTAGACGAACACTTCCGGAGGTGTGTGACCCGCGATTTCCTCATTGATCTACGCAATCTGAAATGATTTTCTGAACACGTTTAACGCAACAGGTAAGGAGCCCTACTGAATCTTTTTTCAAAGTTACAATTACATGCAATTACATGCACAAAGACACTGAATGGCTGTGCAATTGCTTCTCATGTTACAAACCCACCAAATCATTTTGTGCACTCTGTGAAAATACATGGTATTTTATTTAATAAAAACGACATATTATGTTTCACAGTGTTTTGCCATCTAATGCCTAGGGGCCATATTCGAATCAAAATGAAATAAAATAATCAGGATGTTTTCTTAGTGTAAACAATGTAGTGTACACATTTTAAAATAACATAATCTGTAAATTCTTGCTCAATTAAGGTGATTTTTTTCTGTTGAAAGTGATTTCAAAAATAGAGCCAGACATTCTGAAAAGTGACAAAACGTTTTTATTTTGTCCTGCAGGTGCTTGAATGGAGAAGTTTGTAACTCGGCAGAGAAAGACACCGGCAGCGTCTGCTGAGAAGGATGAATGGAGAAAGGAGAAACGAATGAAGAAGAAATGCAAAGAGGAGGCATGTGAGGTGGAAGAGGAGTTTTCTCAACCAATCCCTTGGCAGAAGATTGAGGCAGAGGGTCTGGACTGTGACTACAGTTTGCTGTTTCACAAAGAAGAGGCTGATCGTCTCTTCGACCAACTAGAAGAGGAGGTGATTTATTTCACAGGTATTAAAGGCACTTTTGAATCATGTATCCAGGTTATTACAAATACAGGAAAAGGTGAAACAGGTTTTGGGCATTAAACAAAAATAAGAGGAACATTCATGTACCAAATACTGTATTCCGAATCCATATTAAAGGGATAATTTAATTTTTGGGTGAACTTCTTTCATCATTTACTCACCCTCATGTCATACCATATGTGTATGACTTTCTTCTGCAGAGCACAAATAAAGATTTTTAGAAGAATATTTCAGCTCTAAAATCACAAAGACATCATAAAAGAAATCCATAAAACTCCAGTGGTTTAATCCATGTCTTCTGAAGGGACACAATCAATTTTGGGTAAGAATAGAGCAAAATATAACTAATGTTTACTATAAATCTTGACATCAGCAGTCTCCATGGTGATCATGATTTCAAGTTCGATTACACCTCCTGGCACCATCTAGTGCTATGTGCATGCATCAAGCCCTAGGAAGTGTAATCGAGCTTGAAATCATTACTGTGTCCAGAGACTGCAATGGCAAGATGTATAGCGAAAAAGGAGTTATATAAACCTAACCCTAACCGAATAGATCACTTTAGAAGACATTGATTAAACCACTGGAGTCGTATAGATTACTTTTATGCTAACTTTATCTCCGCAGATACGGATCAAGAGCTTCAGTTAAAGTTCACATCAACCATCAGAAGGGGAAAACATTTATCTCAGTGTTTTCAACCATGGCATGATTGTTGGTGCCAGATGGGCTGGTTTGAGTATTTCTATAACTGCTGATCTCCTGGGATTTTCACACACAACAGTCTCTAAAGTTTACTCAGAATGGTGCCAAAAATGCACAACACACCGAACCTTGAGGCGGATGGGCCACAACACAAGAAAAATATGTCTGGTTCCACTTCTGTTAGCCAAGACCATAAAGCTGTGTCTGCAGTACACCTACCATCAGTGTACCTCAGCAGAAATCAAGATTAATCAGACCAGGCTAAATTTTTCCAGTTTTAAACTGTCTAGTTTTGGTAAGCCTGTGCCCACTGCATCCTCAGCTTTCTGCACTTGGCACAAAGAATTGGAACCCGATGTGGTCTTCTACTGTTTTAGCCCATCTGCCTCAAATTTCGACATGTTATGCATTCTGAGATGCTATTCTGCTCATAATTATACAGAGCAGTTATCTAAGTTACCGCAGCCTTTCTGTCAGCTCGAACCAGTCTGGCCATTCTGTTGACCTCTATCATCAACAAGGTGTTTCAGTCCGCAGAACTGCCGCTCACTGGATGTTTTTTGTGTTTGGCACCATTCTGAGTAAACTCTATAGACTTTTGTGAAAATTCCAGGAGATCAGAAGTTACAGAAATACTCAGACCAGCCCATCTGGCACCAAAAATCATGCCATGGTCAAAATCACTGAAATCACATTCCCCATTTTGATGGTTGATGTGAACATTAACTAAAGCTCCTGGCCTAAATCTGCATGATTGTATGCATTACATTGCTGCCACATGATTGGTTGATTAGATAATATCATGAATAAGTAGATGTACCTAATAAAGTGGTCAGTGAGTGTATGTTTTTTGTTTTTGACAAAGGTGACAAGGCTAAAATACAAGTGTATGGAAAGGTGTACAATGTTCCGAGGAAGCAAGCAACATATGGGGAAGAGGGACTGATGTACTCTTTCTCTGGGGTTCATCTCCTGGCCAGGCCATGGACTCCCACTTTGGAACACATTCGAGATGCTGTCACCAAGGCAACCGGTCATACCTTCAATTTTGTTTTAATAAACAGGTAATTAAAAGTCTGGTGTTGATATCACTGCTCTCACCTGAATGTGGACTAAGAAGCACTGCAATGCATTATTTAACATGGACACCATGTTCTTTCAATGTGTAAACCTGGCATTATGTTTATGTTGCTATCATCAGGTATAAAGATGGTCATGATCATATGGGAGAGCATCGTGATGATGAAAGGGAACTCGATCCTGCCTGTCCTATTGCCTCTGTTTCTCTAGGGGCTGCTCGTGACTTCATTTTCCGTCACAAGGATGCACGAACTGGTTCTGCCAAACGTCAGATTGAGCCTGTGAAGTTTGATCTTGCCCATGGGAGTCTTCTGCTCATGAACTATCCCACAAACACATATTGGTATCACAGTCTTCCAGCACGAAAAAAGATTAAAACACCTCGCATCAACCTAACTTTCAGGCGCATAATGAAAGACAGATAGAAAAGTGGCATTAAAATGGAGTGACAGTGTCCTACCTGGTATCATTATGGATCATGTTTATCATACTACCTCAAAGTATGAAGCTGTGCGAAATGCATATTTATCACAAAGTTCTCAACTTGAATTATTTTGGCAAATGCAGATATCCTTGCCTACTGTGTTATCAGTTTAAATCACTTTCAGTTAGTCTTGGCATAGCCCACTACTTCACTACTCTTAAAATCAGATATGCAGCAAAATAGTCCTTTGATCTCAGAACATAAAACTGTACTATGATGTTCACAACATATTCATGTTTGATATTTGGTTACAAAATGCACTTTCAGGAATATACAAAGGAAATATTTGTTTTATTTTTTTATAAAACCAATAAACTACATGTGGAATAAATAGGTTAGACACAATCATACTTATGTACAAGACATTTTCTTTTGTCAACTGAGAAAGAAAAACAATATGGTCCCAATGAATACATTTTGCTAAAGTTTTGAAGATTGAATTACAGAAGGCAATATTTTGGCTAAATATTGTGGCAAAACGTAAGGGTAGCAAAAACGTAATTGTATAAATATATACATCTTATTTTTCAAGCAGACATAACCGAGTAATTTCGAAAAAGTCATACTTAGTGTTTACATTCCAGCACTGCTGGACTGAGGTATTCGCACAACTGTCTACGCTTAACCTGCCTGTGTTACAATCTAATCAATGTGACTGTTATACCTTGGACGATGACACATGCTAAAAGAAAATATTTAATTGATTTCTTTTTCAATTATGCAATTATTGTATCCGTTGTCTACAGTGGAAGGTTGTAGTGCTGTTGAAATGGCAACCAGCTTGATTTGAACACCAGTTTAACTTGAGCATTAGTGAAAACAAAGAGTTGCGCGGATATTAAAATGAGAACCAAAATGTGGGCACTTTTGGATAAGAGTGTAGACAGACAAAAAATAAAAGATATTCATCAACCGAGCAGGACCTATGCTACAGGCTACGGTCTTCACAGGAAAACTTAACTTGTGATTAGTACCATTCGCAAATGTTATTCGTTTTTTTATATTTAGCTAAATAAGGTGAAATATCACTTTTCAAACAACAGCAGCAGAAATGAGTTACTTTCAGCGTGATTAAAAAACAGTGTGTTGACCTTCCTGAGTGAACAAGTAAAGGTAAGTGATATACATTTTTAAAATCGCAAAAGGCAGTTGATGATATCAGTGCCAATTTGGAAAAAACAATGATGGTTCCAGTGTCATTTCAACTGACAATACTAATCTTTGCAAAAGTAGTGATAGTAGGACAGCATGAACCATTTTAAGATCAGTACAGTATCTCACAGCTTGATTCTTAACTTCTACTCATAATTTATGTTCCCATCTCTTATGGAATCAAATGATCCAGGCTTGCACTCGACACTAAAAAATGACTGCAAGGGACAAATGGTTTTCTGGCAAAAGGTGAATGGATAGTGTAAAGTGAAGCTCTTTTCCATTGTGATTTGTAACAAGAAAAGAAATGGGACTGCAAATCCTTGACAGCTGGCAAAAGACAGTTAGCTTTCCTCAGAGGAAGAATCGATTTTCCCTTTTTTGCTTGGGGGAGCACCGTCGTCCAATTCCTTCAAAACAAACCATTGAACATATTATCAAGCAGAAAAAGACAGCTGATCTCTGACTGAAACTTTTGCTATTTCTTGGTGAGGAGTAATACAAGAGAAATTGTTTATATAATTTAGTCTTATGTGAAGTCCTGGAATAACAAAGATGAAAATATAATACAAATATAATTTTTGCTTTGCATGAGGCAATTCACAGTTATGTATGTGAGTAGCTCTAAACAGATTTTCAATATTAATTGATCTTGTTGCAAGAGACACTAAGCAATTACCTGGTCTGACCTGGAGGAGTCTAAAAAGTGTTCTGAATCCCCCTGTGACTTGCTGTCCCTTTTGGCTATTGTAAACTCTGATGAGTAGTGATTTTGTTCTGAGAATAAAGAAGCGTCATTAGATACATTACTGCTATCATTACTACATCCACATATCTGTTGGATAGAGAGCAGAGGATTGTGAGATTTCCATATTAAATAAGGACTAAATTTCAATGACTAAACATTCTTATGATCCAGACCAGAGGAAGGCTGTTTGGAAGGATATTTGTCACATTTCAATTGATTGCTATCACTCTGTGAAGCTGCCATGGTTTCAGGCACAGGACTTGTGTTATTGCTGATCTCCTGCTTCAGTGGGGATGAGTCTGCAATGGAGCTCTGGTTACTGTTATCATCTGTATGTGAAGAACAGAACCTGATTAAGAAAAAGTGAACAAATGCTTGATCAAACTTCTGTCAGTCAACCAGTACATGTCTGTTAATGGATGGTTATGTGGCAGAATAGCATATGAGGTCAATTAATGAAATGTTTTATAGTTCATATTCTGTGCTAATGGTTAAAAAGCATAGTGTCATTCTAACCAATTGTTTATAATATTCAAAACTGCATGTGAAATGACATGCCAGAAAAATAAATTTTTAGGAATCACAAAGACCACACACATTCTTTGCCCATTTGCACATTTTGCTTCAATCTTCTAGCTTTAACAACCACTATAATTTATAATCAATGCAAAATAACAGAATACAAAACCGCGGCCATAGCATTATTTGGAGATGAGGATGAACTAACTGACAGGTCTACAGCTTTACCATGCATATCTATCATTCCTGGAGAGGAGCTGTTCTCAGGGGTTGTGACCTCAGAACCATACTTGTCATCTTTGCCCTTCTTCTTGTTTTTATTCTTCTGTGTGATATAAATAAATGCATTGTAATTTTTCTCTCCATTTAGTGTTGTGGAGAACAGTCAAACAGTGAACAACATCCTAGAAAATAAGAAAAAAAAAATCAAGCAATATTTACTTCGTGATACTACAATGGAATAAAAGTGTAATGAGCTGGGCCACCAGCTACCAGAAATATGAAAAACGTTTCATATTCCTTTACAATTTTTTTTTAAATAAAAATTCATAAACATGGTGCATATTGTAATATTAAATTTCACTTACATCATCTGACTTGGGTTCTGTCACTGGTACCCACTTGTATATTCGCAGTGACGTATCACCAACAGTCACCCATTTCTTTTCCCTGGGGAACACCACATGCATGTCATGGTTAGACTGATATCAAAGACAACAGATACAGGAGTGAATCAAATGTGCATTAGCCACCCTCTTAAATAATCTGTTGGAAAGACAAGAGGGTTAGCACTTTAAATTAAAATATGTAGATATAAGCAATCTCTGCAGATGTATTTGTGTATTTATAGAATATACACAGCAAGTTATTTTTTTCAAACATGTTATAATGGCATCTATGATTAATTATTTTACTCTATACGGATAATTAAGTTTGTTTTTCAGAAAAGATGTGATAGAGAGGTATGATTATGTTCAGTAAATAGGTAACACTTTACAATAAGGTTCCACTCGCTAACATTAGTTTATTTTTAGTTGCATTAGGTATCATGAACTAACAATAATCAGTATATTGTTTACAGCATTTATTAGGTTGGCTTTTTGAAGTTCTACTATTTAAATGTATTATTAGTGGTGCTTGTGAAGCAAAGTAAACATCCCTATTAGGGGTGTGCAGCAAAGCCATTATCTATATCTGTTACTATAACAAAATTATCTATAACTGTATCTGTATTCGGATATAACAGATGTGGGCGTGGTTTAAACCGGAAGTGTGACAAAACTAATTTAAAAATGTAACTCTCTTACATTTAGACTGTAGCTTCTGTAAATAAAGTATACCTCGGGAGGCCTATTTAAATATTATTATTATTATAGATGAAGCTGAATATGTAGGCTACTGGAATAACTGTGGAATATGTTGTTAACTGTGGTTTCTCCTGGTATTTCGGACATTAATACCTGTTGAAACAACATCTTCGTTTATGTCTGTGCATTGTGCAAGTAACAATGTTATTCTGGAGGAACCAGTTGTCAAGTAATTGTAAAATGTCAAGCATAAGTTTTGAAGTGAATATTAAAAGAAACGAGAATAAATTAATATTGCCTACAAACTGAAAGCACTATAAATTTCTTGTCAGAAAGTTTTATGATTCACTCAAGGCTTATTTTGTTTTCACATATTTTTGTGGAGGACATAATTAATTAGTTGTGCAGAATTAGTGAAACACAGTGGAATAATTAGCAAAATCGGACCTCTATATATATATATATATATATATATATATATATATATATATATATATATATATATATATATATATATATATATATTGTAACCCTCAGTGTCCATGAATATTCTGAATACATGTACATTCTGAAGTATTTAAACCTATATGGAGCATTTAACATTTCTGAAATAAAGGATTAGCCAGATAATTACCTTAATGTGGATATAAATGTGGTCAACTTCACAGTCAAGCTCCACTATAAAATCATCACTTCTTTGGTCAGGAATTAAACAGTGTGCTCATGTTGGTTTATAAATCCTAACGTGTGAATTGTGTGAAACATTTGTCATTAATGTGATCAGACATTTCAAACAGACATTTCAAGTGGAAAATGTGTATGATATAGTTAATACTCTTTACAAGCTTAGATTTCTAAGACACGCACAATGAATGGAGACAGCAAACAGAGTCGAGAATGCGGCCATCCGATCTGAAATTAAAATCACTGTGTGCATTTCATGCATAAGGTTTACACTGTAGTAACATTGGCTTCACAGAACCATCAGTGCTCTGTAATTTTCTAAATGTCTAATATGGCTTTATGCCTGTGCTCGTTGGATGATCAGTCTTCCAAACTGTTTTTTCTATTATTCGGATGAATTCATTATTCGTTTTGAAGTTTTGATTAGGCACATACCTAATCCCTATTATTATTTCACATACTTATTATTATTCTTACGGACAAAACTTTGGCACTTAACTCGTCCCGTACACCCTTCAATGAGGTGCCAAATTGACTGGCTTATTGAGGAAAGGTGTGCTATGACTATTCTAAGCTATCGGGGGGATGATGATATACCCCTGTGGGGCAAAAAACTGCCCTAAAAATCCAATTCAAGAAATTTGGCGGATCATATCTCCAGATCAGAAAGTTTCAGAGTTGACTTGTTTCACTCAGGTTAGCAAGCAGTCTTTGAATATCGCCTTGGAAACAACTTAGCCACACCCTAGCAACCATTTAGAGCACCCTAGCTACAAACCCCATTGACTTCCATTCAAAATGGCTTTGAAGGATATGTTCGGATCAGAATGTCATCGAGATATGAGAGTTGGCTTATTTTACTTGGGTTAGCAAGCAGGCTTTGAGTATTCCCTTGGAAACTACTTAGCAGCACCCTAGCAACCAACCCCATTGACATTATTATCACCATGGCAACTGCCTTGCAACCAAATGAGCTCACTCTAACAACCAAGTAGCAAAAGACAAATGTCTGCACCAGAACATTGTAGAGAGTTATGGGTTGGCTCATTTGACTTGAAATAGAAAGCAGCCTTTTTATTATTAATCTGGCAACTGCCTAGCAACCAGATGGAACACCCTAGCAACCATGGAACAACACCAATATCTCTGCAGCAGAAGATCCTACAGTTGTGGGGGTGGCCTCTTTCAACTTGGGGCAGGGGGTGGGACACTGTGGTGATGAATTTTGCCACGACAAGCACCACTTACATTTTCTTCAGGAAATGTTCTTATTTAATCGTATTATTGTTCTTCCGACTTCTTCTGAGAACCAACATTTTAGATACTATCTCATCATAGAGCTTTCAAGTTACAGACTCCCAACTCAGAACATAGCTTTAGGCTGGTCTGACTTGGATTGCTATATCTTTTCTAACTGATCGGAATTACAGAAATTCCTGTAGCGGACTTCCAAACAGGCCCAAACTCTCATTAACTTCCATTCAAGTGTGAAACCTTTTTCCTGTAATACCTCCTTTAGAGGTATTCTCAGCAGGAAACCGATGGAGTGCGTACTCCAGGTAGGGAATGAGGTTTTGCCCCAAGTGAAGGAGTTCAAGTACCTGGGGGTCTTGTTCACGAGTGAGGGGACAATGGAGCGGGAGGTTGGCCGGAGAATCGGGGCAGCGGGGCGGTATTGCACTCAGCTCTATCGCACCGTTAGTCACGAAAAGAGAGCTGAGCCGAAAGGCAAAGCTCTCGATCTACCGGTCAATTTTTGTTCCTACCCTCACCTATGGTCATGAAGGTTGGGTCATGACCGAAAGAACTAGGTCACGAGTACAAGCGGCCGAAATGGGCTTTCTCAGAAGGGTGGCGGGCTTCTCCCTTAGAGATAGGGTGTGGAGCTCAGTCATCCGTGAGGAGCTCGGAGTAGAGCCGCTGCTCCTTTGCGTTGAAAGGAGTCAGTTGAGGTGGTTTGGGCATCTGGTAAGGATGCCCCCTGGCCGCCTCCCTAGGGAGGTGTTTCAGGCATGTCCAGCTGGGAGGAGGCCTCGGGGAAGACCCAGGACTAGGTGGAGAGATTACATCTCCACACTGGCCTGGGAACGCCTCGGGTCCCCCAGTCAGAGTTGGTTAATGTGGCTCGGGATAGGGAAGTTTGGGGCCCCCTGCTGGAGCAGCTGCCCCCGCGACCCGACTTCGGATAAGCGGTTGAAGATGGATGGATGGATGGACCTCCTTTAGAGGATTCAAGCTACATCCACCAAGTTCAACACACCCCTTCAATCTGTTCTGACATATGCTGGAAAGCAACTTACTAGCAACATGCTAAAACATGTTAGCAGCATGCTAGTAAAATGTTAAGTCTTACGAGCTAAAACATGCTAGCAACATTTGGCAACTAAAACGTCATAATTAATTAGATTTTACTAGATTTGGATTTTTAAACTATTACATTTTCAGACCAGGCTTTTTCAAGCCAATCTCAAAGTTTGTCCACAAAAATGTGTCTAGTTAATCTTTGTTAATGTTAATTTATAAAAACATAGATGTTCATTGTTAGTTCAAAGTGCATTAACTAATGTTAACATATACAACTTTTCATTTAAAAAATGTATTACTATATGTTGAAATGAACCTTAACCAAGAAGATTAATAAACGCTGTAAAAGTATTGTTCATTGTTAGTTCATGGTGTATTAACTAATGTTAACATATACAACTTTTCATTTAAAAAATTTATTACTATATGTTGAAATGAACCTTAACCAAGAAGATTAATAAACGCTGTAAAAGTATTGTTCATTGTTAGTTCATGGTGTATTAACTAATGTTAACATATACAACTTTTCATTTTAAACATTTATTTCTATATGTTGAAAATAACCTTAACCAAAAAGATTAATAAATGCTGTAAAAGTATTGTTCATTCATGCTAACTTTTGTTGTTAACACATTTTAACAGATGGAACGTTATTGTAAAGTGTTACTATTCAATTATACTCTGTGTCAAACCATTACATTTTTCCCTGTTTTATTTATTTATTTTTTACAAGCTGACAGGCCAAGTCAAAAAATAGAAAAGGCTATACAACAATAATTGTATATGTGTGTATTAATTATAATAGACCACAATCGATGTTACTTAAATTTTAAGAAATATAATGTATTATTACTATTATTATTATTATTATATTAACTGTAAACGTATTTGTCTAATTGTGAAAATGTTGTAGAAGTCTTGTTAAAGTCTGAGTGTAAAAGTATAGACGAGTCTGAACATCCGCGCTGAATTTAAAACCCCGCGTGTTGGTATAAACTCTTCTCACGCGCTGTCGCACAGAAGCGCGCGTCTGACAGAAGAGATGAATGAAAAGTCAAACGCCGGTTCAACCGCACTTTTTGTTCAGAGTACGGGCACGGACGTTTGACTCTTCTCGGCCCGTTCGGTTGCTTTTCAGCCGGCATTACAGGCTCAAACAGCAAAGCCTTCATGTGACTGCAACGAAATGGCTTCTAAGTTCAACCCACAAATATTTGATGAAAGAAAAAATGCGATCGACACATTTCCTAAACTGTTTCTTTAATTAGCCGGTAAAACATATACGGCGCGACGTTCCGTGGATTTCTGACTCAAATTTAAGTATAATAAAGGCTCTCATTCCTTTCCTTACATTGTTTCTTGCTGTCTCTCCTCCCCCACAGACTGGCTGTACAGTTCGTTAACGTGTGGACGCTCTCTCTTACCATTTCCGCACTTTTTCAATTGCAGCCATAACCCGCTTGATGTCATCTTTCGCCCTGCTCCGCGTCTCGGCGCGAACCGACCTGCCCGACATTACTGCTGTTGGTAAAATATATTTTTGCTCGCTGGCTGTTTAGACACAATGCGAATGCACACAGCACAGGAGCGAGGCGCGGTTTGTGCGCCTGCGCTGACGCCAAATGCCCTCGAAGCATGAGAGACGGTCAGTGCGGGCACACGTTTCGATCCTTTGTTGGGGAACTTAAAAAGAAAATGATATTTGCTGGGTGAGACGATCAAAGTGGAACGACAACTATGACAACCAAACATTGTTTACGCATGTATTCGTAAATAATGGAGACTAAAAACAGCCTGTTTGTTGTCGTTTATTTTCACGTCTTTCGCCTTTCAAGAAAACTATTAATCATACAAAAGTTAAATTACATTAAAACAACGGCCCAGTGACCACAAACATATTACATTGTTCCCCTACACAGACTAAACATACATTTCAGAATAGTTCAAATGGACAACTGAGTTGTAGATTATATGTGTTCTTCTTGAAGAAGCTCCTAGGTGGCTACAGAAAATCCCAGGACATCTGTAGCAAATGTGTCCATGGTTATTTCTGGGAGTAACACAGATACTCTGAATTATATCCAACACATAGATAGACAGTTTAAATTGACCAATTATTATTATATTTTGCAATTCACTTAATCTAACTGACCTTCCCAAGTTATCAAAGATACCATAATCATGCTGTTTATCACAGTACATATTATTCAAATACATAGCGTGACATCTGTAAAGATCGACTCCACTTCATCATCCATGTCTGGATTCCCATAACGAAATATTAAGGGTTCTACAAGTTAAGATCAATCGACAGCGTTTTTACATAATATTGATTAGACAAACATTTATTTTGAATCGCTCCTCCTTTTCTTTAAAAAAAAGAAAAGGAAAAAAAAATCGAGGTTCCAGTGAGGCACTTACAATGGAAGTTAATGGGGCCAACAATATGCATGTTAACATGATCTTAGAGTAATAAAATCACTTACTAACCTTTCCTGTGTTAAGTCATAGCCAATTTTACAACTTTGTTGCCATGATGATGTAATGTCAACACACTAAAAATGACAACTTTACAGATCAAGTAATACACAAGTTTTAACATAAGTTTAATGCTTTTATAAAATTATAATCTTCATATTTCTTTCTTTAAACCCCCCAAAAATGTATGGAGCTAAATCAATCTCATTAATAATTCACGCACAAAAAATGATTCACACATGCGTAGACAAATTCACATGCATGAAACCTAATCCACGTACACAAAAAAAGAAATCACGTGCGTGAAAAAAATATATATTCACAAAAAGCTATGCATACGTAAAATAAATTTTACAAACGCAAAACTTACTTCATAGATATACAACTAGTCGCAAAAAGTTTCGAATGTTTAAAATGTACGAGTGTATGCATGTGCAAATCGTCATTCACGTGTGAATCCCCTCGGATTTGTGTGTGTGTGTTTTGAGACTTTCCTGGCATAGATCTCTTCCCACATGGGTCTGTCGTACTCTTTAGCCAATCAGATGCGAGCTTAACCAATCATATCATAAGCCACTGATTCTGCGCACCTTTTGCGCAATATGGATTAATTAGAACGGATTTTTTTTTATTAAGATTCAAACAAACAAAATCAATGTACAGTCAAAACTAAAATAAATCATATATATAGAGAGAAAAACAATACAACCAGGGAGAAGGCTAAACATCATGTAAATATATTGAAGGACTCACATATAGAAACAGTTTTAATTGCTTTCTTATTATGTGAATGAAAAATAGTCTTGATATATATATGAATTTCTTTTTCAAGAACCAAAAACAAAGGTTGGGATTTACTGTACTTACATTTATGTATATATATATTTAGCACAAATTAAAATTAAATGTATAATATAGTATTCTTTCCTTTTATTTGAGGGGATATTAGTAAAACCAAATATAACGTTATCTAAACATAAGGAAAATGTGGGTTCAGTGTTATCAATTATAAATCTGGTCAAATCTTTCCAAAATTTCCTTACATGAGCACAATGCCAAAATAGATGAAACAAAGTCTCAGGCAATGTATTGCACAAAGAACAGTTTAAATCAATATCCTTTTTAAATTTAACAAGAAAAATATTAACTGGGTAGTATTAATGAGATTGATTTGGCTCCATAAAATTGGCCTTATTCACTTCCATTGTAAGTGCCTCAATGTAACCTCGATTTTTTTCTTTTTTTAAAGAAAAGGAGGTACGAGTCACAATCATTTTTGCGGGTAATCGACATTATGCCACAAATGTTTTCGACTGAGCTTAACTTGTATTAAACACGAATATTCCTTTAACAACCAAAAATCAACAACTTCTGAGAGAATATCCCACAAAATTCCAAACTAAAAAAAACAATCAACAAAATATAGTGGTTCGCAGGACTTCTACATACCTGTGCATTTGACTCCCTCTGAACTGAAACCTAAAAGGGCTGTATAGCATTCAGCCAACTCATCCTCAGTCATGTGTTCACCTAAAATTAACACATTTACTCACTTTTATTAATTAAAGAAACCACTCATTCAAGGAAAAAACCTCTTTACCTCTAGCCTGCATTAACTCCAGCAGTTCATCTCTGGCAATAGCAAATCTGCCCATTTCATCTGGCCTTCCAAGCACCTGGAAGGCACTGCACATCTCCTGTCTGGAAATGCCAAAGACATGTCAGTGGTTGACATAGAGCTTAATAACCTCCTCCAAGTTTATGTCCATCACATAATTTCGGGTTCAGCGTGGCTGCTAAGCTTCACCTCATTCTGCATGTCTTGCAGCTGCAACAAAGCTTTACATGTTTATGAAGTTTATCCAGGCAACTGATTGACTGCTAGTGTACACATTGATGACAGATCTGAATAACAGAGTGAATTCTGTATTGCAGAAATGCTTATACCACTTGTTCGGTGGGACAGAAGCCTAGAGCTCTCATTAAAAAGGGCACATCAGCTAGAGGGATGTGTGTAGACACAAGCCTCATTTCCATGGTGTTGAGGTCCTGATTCCGTAGTTGGCAGTAGTAAAAATATTCCTACATTTCCTAATAGAAAAATCATCCGATTATAGCAACATGTTGAAGAAATATGATTTCTGATGAGGAGAACTCAAACACTTAAGAGATGTCCATCTCTTCCTCCCTCAAAAAGATTGTAGAAGGGCAGCATGTCTTGTCCTCCTAGAGCAGCTGATGCCTCCAATGATCTGCACAGGTAATTTAGTAATAAATACAATGAAACGGACTGATTGGCACCATCTGGTTCTGTCACCTATTTCCATGGGGTGACTGAGAAGGTAACTGTTGTATATGACTGTCTAACTTTTAATAACATTTATATGATTTACACATTGTGCCAGCATTCAATATGCCAAGCCACAGTTAAGAAATCTCACAAAATGACAGAGTTGTTGTCACATCCTCCAGATCTGTTCACATGAGATCCCCTTCCCCTGAGTGTTAACACCTTCCTGGACTACATTTCCCAGAATCCCTTTCCCCCACCATTAACACTCACACCTGATTTCCATTCCTTCATCAACTCTCAGATATAGTTTCCACTCCACTCGCATCACAAACTGGATGGAGTGATGCACCACTCAAAACTATCTATTGCAATGGACTCGTACATCCACTACAAGTAGAGATGGCCAATCGAGATGATTCTCTCTCTCTCTCTCTCTCTCTCTCCCCCTCTCCCTCTCCCTCCCTCTCCCCCTCTCTCCCTCTCTCCCTCTCTCCCCATCAATCAAACTTGAAGCGGAGCCGCACCCCAGCTGCCCTATTATCACCTCACCAGCTATCTTCCACGCCTCTACACGATCCCAGGGAGGAACATCAAAAACACATCGATAACAGACTGTGATTGTACTGTGGGGAGCCTGGCCATTTCCTCTCCTCCTGTTCCTCCTTACCCACTAATACCCCGGTGAGTACTGATGACTCTTATTTATTGGAAAATAGAAATGTACTTGTTGAAGTAAACCCCTATTCCATTTCTTTCAAAGCTCCTATTGACTCTGGTGCAGCCTGCAGGCAAATTTATTGGCTCTGATCTCTGTGATCTGTTATCTATTACAGCACTAGATGGTCACCCTCTTCAAGCTGGCACAGAACTTCGTATTTCTCAACTCATCTTTGTGCACGTTGGAGCTCTTCATCATGAAGCACTACAGCTTCTTGTCTCCAAGACTCCCAAGAACCCTCTAATCCTTGGTTACCCTTGGCCCGCTAAACACAACCCTTACATTTCCTGGACTGACGGAGAAATTATTCAGTGGGGCACTTCTTGCTTTACTGCCTACAGTCAGTGCTACCCGTTTCCCTTCAGACCACTCATACCAACTCTGCCGAAGCCTCTGTGCAACCTACCATCCCAGGTGTCTACCAGGACTTCCTGCCTGTGTTTAGTAAGACTAACCATGCGTTCAGACCAGAGGCGTCGAGAGCGTCAAATCGACCGGAAGTCATTCATTTTCTATGACAGCCAGCGTCTCTCGGCGGCAAGAAGCAGCGCGGCGAGTCTTGGGTGGAGTGGGCATCAGAGGAAAGTTCGAGTGCAGCCAACATTATGGTAATGAGCTTTGACGCGGTTCGGCGGCAACCTATTGGAATATAGAAGTGCTCCGCTCTAGCGAAGTCTAGAGAACACAACCGTGTAAACTTTGGTTCCCACCAAAACATTAGTTCCGAAGACTGATTATTGCCGTGGCGGCTTTTCCCGTAATATTTGATCTGTCCCTGTTTGCTTACAGGGATATAAATAAAATAAAAAAACGATGAGTGGACAAAGGTGTCTGAAATTGTTAGTGTGCCAGGTGAGTTGATGAAGTCGATATTATGGTTTATATAATATTATATCATAATATATTAAAATATTTCATGAGGATATACACTACTTGTGATATGTCATCAAAAAGATACCGGTCAACATGTCTGGATGTTTTGTGGCCCCTTTAAATATAGTTCACAAAACCAAGCATTCTCAACGAACGTTGCCGCCTATTTCAAATACGTCAGAGCGTCCACGAATTTTCAATAGCGTTGTTGGCAGGGCAGCCAGAGCGAATTTTGATGCTCTCGCCGCCTCTAGGGTTGTTCTATCTGAGCTCAAGCTACATTTTCCAGACTTCTTCCAGCAGGACTCCTCCGCCCCTTACCCATTCCACAACATCCCTGGTCTAACATTGCCGTAGACTCAGGGGAACAGAACCATCATACGAAGCCTGCCATCTCATCCCTCTCAAGAAATTACCTTCTGCCGTAGAGATGGCTGAAACCATCTTCCATCAAGTGTTCTGGCTCTACGGTTTGCCAGACAACATCGTCTCTGATTGAGGACCTCAATTTACCTCACAGATTTGGAGAGAGTTCTGCAAACTTCTAAATGTCAAACTCAGCCTGACTTCCGGGTATCGTCCTCGGTCTAATGGCCAGATGGAACGCCTCAACCAAGAAGTAGGTTGCAATCTCTGCAACATCCATTTCTACCAGTCTGATTGGTGTAGATTTCTCCCTTATTCAACTGGTTTAACTCCTTTCCAATGCATCCTTTGATACCAACCTCCACTCTTTCCCTGGTCGGCAGAACCTTTGGAATTGCCTGCAGTGAACCATTGGATGCAGTGCAGCAACCAATTCTGTTAGTCTGTTCATGTTCACCTGCAGGGCCATATGTCATCAGAATATGCATGCTGACCGAAGTTTGACATTTCCCTGCTCTCCGTCCTGGCCAACGAGAATGGCTGACCTCCTGAGACCTCCGCCTGCAACTACCCTGCAAAAAACTCTCCCTAAGGTATGATGGACCTTTCAAGATCAAAAAAATTAATCCTGTCTGTAACAAACTTCAATTGCCCCCTCACTATCACATCTCTCCTACTTTCCATGTGACCCTCAAACCTGTGGCCGAGTCTTCCAGTACCTCCACTGATGACCTTGAAGGGGAAATCGCCTACCAAGTTAACACTCCTAGACTCTTTACGTCGGGCAGACTCATTCAATAACTGGTAGATTGGGAGGGCTACAGACCTGAGGAGCAGTCCTGAGTCTCATCGGAGGACATTCTTGACCCTTCTCTCCTCTGAGTTCCACCTAGCTCATCCTGACCGCCCGGCTACAAGGCCTGAGCCCTTTTTCACTGGAGAACAACAAGAGGGCCCAAGGAGAGTTTTTCTGCACAGACAAGCACATTATCACAGATACACAGAATCATTAACCATCTTATATATTTGAGAGATTAGAAATTATCTCCAAAGATCACTCTTAGATCTTACCCATCTTTGTAATGGAGATGCGTGGCACCATCCAGGGTGTGAACAGCGAGCTCTGCGCACTTTGATAGTTTTTAATTCTTTTTGTATCATAAACTGGCAAGATTCGATACACCCTTCTACATAACTGTTCCCAGAATTCAACATGTCAAAGAATTTAAAATCCTTGAGCTCTGGAAATATTAAAAGACACTAACGTGCAAAAGCTGATACCTAAGACAGGGACGCAGACCAGGGACTCCATTTGGACGGTGCGATGGGAGAGCTTCAGAGGCAACTGTCCAGTATGTCGGTGATGCATACGAAAGTTGTAGTGGACCTGGAGGATCTTGCTGTAATATGTAAATCGATTACGGTGATGGAGGCGAAATTCTCTGAGTTGGTTACAAGAATCGGGGACGTTGAGAAACTGATAGATTATCGGAGGGAATTAGCTGCTAATCCACTAGTGACCAAGACAGACTTTGAATGCCTTTGGGAAAAGCTGGAAGACCTTGAGAATTGTAAAAGGGCAAAACAAATTCAGAATTGCTGGAATTCCTGAGCATGAGGAAGGTTCAGATATGGTGAAATTCCTAGACGAGCTCTTCCAGAGTCTGCTCGCCATAACAAGCCATAAGATGGAAATTGAGCGAGCTCGCAGGGTCCTGGCTCTAAGATCTGCTGAGAGAGACAGTCCCCAAACAATTCTGTCCAAATTTCGGAGATCATCCAATAAATATGTTGTGTTACGTTAGGCAAAGAGTAAAGGAAGGCTTTCTTGGAAAAATCAACATTTTCTTTTTCCCAGACTTTGAAAATTCGAAAAGAGAGAAACTCTTTTCAAGAAATGCAAGAAACTCTTACATCAATGGAAGATCGCTTTTACACTGATGTTTCTGGCCAAACTAAGAATAGATACTAAGGATGGCCGCAAAATATTTACATGCCCACAGCAAGCATTGTCTTTCCTAAAGACAATAGTGTGAGTAAGCCATTTGATGTTTCTCACGTGGCCCCAAAGTGACCTTGACTCGCTGAACATACACTTGCCTGTCTGAGGAAGCTGGGCGCCATTTTTCTTTTTTTTTTGGTTAGGTCTAGCATATGTTTTGCTTAGTAGCACTACTTTAAGAAACTCTTGCATCAATGGAGGATCGCTTTTGCACTGATGTTGCCGGCCCAATTGAGAATAGATACTAAGGATGGTTTCCAAATAGTTACATGCCAACAACAAGCAATGTCTTTCATAAAATCAATGGACTGAGGAAGTTGTGGAGTGTTTGTCACGTTGCCTCCAAGTGAGCTTGTCTCGCTGAAAATACACTTGACTATCTGAGGAAGCTGGGTGCCTTTCTTGTTTCTTTCTGTGCTGGTTCCGTCTAGCAGCTGGAGTTTGTTTTGAGGAATAAGACTCCTTCTGGACAGTTGTGGATGAATCTGCTTGCTCTTTGTGTTTATGCCTCCTATTGGCTGGAGTTTGTTTTATGGAGTATTTTGTGCAGGACATTGGAAATATTAGGTCATATGCTGCAATCATGAACAGCCGGCTCACTGAACATTTGTTTGTCTGTCCGAGGAAACTGAATGATTTTTCTGTGCTGGGTCCACTAGTGGCTGGAGTTTGTTTTGTGGAGGAACACACCTTCAGGACAGTTGTTGATGAATCTGCTCGTTCTTTGTGTTTATTCTGTCTGTTGGCTCAGGGGGAAGTTCAGGGTTTGATTGTTGCACTAATAGGGAATGTGGTCTTTATCATTTTATTTCTGACACACAATCTATTTTTTCGAACATGTCAAAATGTCAAATGTTAATATGAGTGGACTGTCTCTCTCCACGTGGAACCTGAATGTGTTGGGGCACCCCATAAAAAGAAGGAAGGTTATTTATTTTCGTAAGTAAGATTACTTACTTAACTCAGTTCAACACGTACAGTATATCTCAAATGATGAACATATTCATACAACGTGGGCTTATGGTAAAGCATTCTACTCACATTTTTAAGGTTCTTTTTTCACAGAAGTTTTTGATTCGATTGCCACATTCACCATAAATTACAACTGTTTTGTCAGGACAGCATCATGGCCAGGACCCCGCCCATTTCGCTGCATAGGGCAAGACTCGACCGGTGTCCAAAATTCTACGCTCATTCCACACATTTTTCGGACGATGTGGTACATCATCTGGATACACATAGAACTCTTTCTTTTGTTGCATTTTCAACATCCTACTTGAGTTACTTACACTATAAAATGGCATAGAGTTGTGATTTGGTATGCACCTCTAGAGTCAAGAAAATTTAATATATTACAATAATGTCCTTCCATTTACAGAAATGTTGTGCTCTCTATGACCCCTGCAACTGTAATACACGTGAATGCACAAATACATTTTCCACAGACTCTCCTGAAAGAACATGCCTGGAAGAACCTCTGGAAGCAGTTGCCTGCCACCCCAAACAACCACTAGTAGCTATGGGCAGCCATAGTGGTACCATTAAGGATTGGAATTATGAGCGTAAAGAGGCTGTCTGCAGCAGAGTCTTCCAACCCCACAAACACATCCAGTGTATTACCTATGATTCACAAGGTGAACTACTAAAGATCTGTGACGTGCGGTGATGTCTTAAAGAGGCTAGGCACTGAGTTATGAAAGCCAGATTACCTGATTTATTGTTTAAGCTAATAATACGTAATAACAGTGAACGTTATGCACAAGCGCGGCATATCAAGAAATGTAAAAATCAGGATGAATTATTCGTCAATAAAAAAAAAATAAATAAATAAAAAAAATCAGGATGTACTCTCTCTCTCTCTCTCTCTATCACAGACACACACACACACACACACACACACAGTGAACGTTACGCACAAGCGCGGCATATCAATAAATGTATGTATTTTATATATGTGTTATATATAATATATACGATTTTGTTAATATATCTTCATTAGATATTATTATAGAAAATTCAGTAGTCAAAACACAGAACATATAACAGAACATAAGTTGTTTATTTTTTACAACATTATGTGCTTATTTTTTTATGTGCAATCTTCATCTTTATAACAGAAGATACAATACAACAATCCTTTACCTTTTCATTGTGGTAGGTTATATACAGCTTCCTTTGCTCGTCAAGTGCAAGGTCGATCCGAGATTTTCCAAAGATTTTCAGTGTAATTTGACACTGGATGTGAGCTGACGACTTTTCATGCTTGGTTAAAGCTGCGGGCAGGTTGTTCAAATCACAATATCCCACTGAAGTCCAAACAGTCTGACTGGTTGAAAAAAGCAGGCAGGGATAGCAGTACAGCCGCTGATTGTTAGCACAGCCACATAGCCAATCTTTTCTTACATACCAATCAGTTTGAAATGATCGGATAATTTTTGTGCCCTTTTGCTGTACTAGTCAATCTAAGGCTGGCGTAGACCTCCCTCTTGCAATTAACTCATATTTGGAATTAAAATCGAGCTTGGAAAAAATTCTTAATTCCGTGATTACGGCCGGTGCTGTCATTTTGATTTTGAATTTGGCGGGGATTAGGCATGTACGCTAGCTGTGGTGTAATGACGTTAGCTACGCAAATGTCCAGGAATATCTCGATTTTAATTGGTCCATGTCTGATACGTAACGGAGATGATTACGAGCATAACATATTTACGTCAAAAGGCACAGCAGATTTGTGCTTTTTGCAGTACATGTTAAAGAATACAGGATCGAAGTGCGCATGCGCAACATGGGTTTTCCGCGTGTCGTCTGCAGTGAATGGACCGTAAAAGCACTGCTTACTCTACCATTTGTTTTTAGTTGATTATGCGTAACTGCTACATTTGTCATCATAACGTCTAAACAATTGGAATAACACACATATTGCATATATAAATCACACAAATACAAGTTTATTATTTAATAATCATTTTATTTTTGAATTTTGGCAGGGTAGGCAGTGCCTAGTTTGCCTACCCAGACCGCACGTCAGTGCTAAAGATCTGTGGCCTTCTTGCCTTGTTGTTATTATAAGCCAGGGCTACTGACACTACAAGTCGCCACTGAATTATGTCAGTGTCTTTTAATAAAGACATAATTAATTTTATTTTTACGATGCCAAATGTTTGTAAGAATGTTATGTGAATTTGTCTTGTTCTAGATTTTTGTCAGTGATTGCAGGTCATTGATGCCAGTACACTTCAGAGTGATGGTGAACAGTGTTTGCAGTTTAGTCAGGATGGCATTACCATCACACCTTCTCATCTTGCTGCTGTGGTTAGTAGGAGTTCATTGAATTAATTTGGAGCAAAATAAGAATACCAACATTAAATTAGTAAGTGAAACATCTCAGGATTTGGGATACTCCAGAACCCTTAATTACTATCGTTACACTTTTAACTTGCTCCAGTCCGTACTGTTTATTGTTTTATATCCCATTTATCTAATCTCTTATCAGTGAATATAAGCTTGTGTATTTTTTGGTACTTTGTAGTTTCTGGTAAAATGTAGTATGTAGTAAAACTTTGCATTGATCGGGTTATTACACCAAGGCTGTACACATACACTATACACGTATAGTGTATGGGTTTGAGAAGCAGGAATTTCTTAATTCATCATTTATTATAATTTTTCAACCTTTAATCTATCTTTTAATTAACGTTTTCCATGCTTTCCCATAAACAAATACTTTTCAATCCCTCTGACAGCAAACAGTTGCTTAGCAACAGTAACAGTCAGGTTCTCTTCTACAGCTGGGCAAGAATAATTTATATAACCTTTGTAAGAATCTTAATTTTGATATTTATTTACAATTTTAGATGTGTAATAAATTATGTTTTACAGGAAAGGGGACATCTGGAATACTTAGCTCCTGACATTTCTGACAAGGTTGGCAGAACAACCATTCATCAAATTTTGTTTGAGTTCTGTTGAGAAAATAGTCAGCTACGTTCAGTCCCATGCAAAGGTGTGTCATTCCTAATATAATATAGACTTCATTGTACTATGGAAACATACTGTAACTTTCAGAGATCAAAATGTTCTCCCAGTCAAAGGAAAAGCATTTTATTAAAGAGAAATATTTAATAAATGAAAATTATATCATCATTTAATTAATCTCATGTTTTTTCAAACCTGTAATACTTTTTTTTTAACTCCAGTTGAACTCAAAAGGAGACATTTGGCAGAATGTCCCTTTTCAGTCTCATTGTATAGAAAAAGAGCAGCATCAACATTCTTCAGACTAACAGGTTTTAATAGATATTAAACATCAACAACACCAATTTGGTATTCATAAACTTGACTCATCCAGTCACGGGGAGGAAAGAAGGAGAAAGTAGAATGGATACTATTATTCCTAAACAACAGAGTAAAATGTGGCTGGAAAAGTCTGTCAAATCATTAGCTGTTTCCGGGTATGTGTGTGTAGCACCCACTTCTCTGCTTATTCTTTCCGAAGTATCCCAACGTTAGAAACCAGTGGCTGGAGTTTTCGACAAGGCCCCCAACCTTTTCTGCCTGAACTTTGTTCGGCACATTTTTGTGGATTGCTATTGACACAAAACCTTTAATAACATTATAGGTGGACCTCAGGGGAATAATAAAAAATTATATGACACCTTTAATAATATCTGAAAAATAACCTCTTTAAATGTTTTACTTTTTATTGCTAAAACTTTACTGTTTTAATCATAGGGGACCCAGGAGATTTGGAAGTACCAGGGCAGGCACCGCTCCCATTACAAACCCATCCAGGACCTGGTGTTTGGAGTGGATTTAGACAGCAATCAGCCTGTCACCTCTCTCTTGGCATGGATTGCAGGCTGGTGAGTCCCTGAGTTACTGATATGAGGCACTGTGTGCGATTTATCATCAGGGAATGTGAAGATTTCATGTTGTCTGTAAAATGTCAGATATTGATGCCATATGTAGAGTGCCATGTAAGTTTCCCAGCAGTTTGAGGCACCAAGATGTCACTAATACACAAACAGATCTGGCTATCTAGTTTAGTTTCACCTCAAATATGGCTTTTACTTGTTAAAGAACAACTAATTTAAAGTCCTGCTCAGATATGTATTTAACTTGCTATCCTGTCTGTTTTGAACAGGTGGAGTATAATCTTAAGAACCGTGCTGATGATGAGTTGTTGATTTTAAGTTCTGATCAGATCAAGCAGAGCGCTGTGCCCACCTGCATGTTGTAGTATCCTCCTTTGACACCTGAGTATTTCCTCCTTATAGCTTCCAACCTATATAAGTTGAAGCTCTTCAATTCTACCTCCAAAATGTGCAGGTTTGCAATTTAAAAGCTGTGTTCAGCCTATTAAAGAAATAGTTAGTTTTAAATTTAAGTTAAGATCAATCAACAGCGTTTGTTGCATAATTTTGATTACAACAAAAACATTATTTCGATTCATCCCTCCTTTAAATAAATCTATATCAGGTAGACAAATTTTCATTTGCTCACATCACACAAGCGATCAAAATCACATTAGGCACTCTGAGTGGGAGCATTTAAGAAAAATAGGCACATAACCTATCGTTGTGGTGGCATAAATATCCTTGGCTATTTGACCTGCACAGCAAATTACCTTGTAAATATTTTTCCACCAGTTACATAAAATATAAGCGTCTCACCCTACATGTACCCGGCCACATAATTTCATCAATATTGCATAATAATAAAACAAAATCTTGGGTAGGCCTAACCTACCTTTGTCAATCGGCCTATGTAACTTATTGAAAAGTAATCTGGGACATTTACCACTCCAAATGAAGGACTTTGCTATGCTATCAAATTGCTTGAAATAAGAGAGGGGGGACATCTACAGGGAGAGATTGTAACAGTTAGTTGAATTTTGGAATACAATTCATTTTAATAACATTAACCTTCCCAATCATAGATACAGTACATGTAATGAAGCCCACCTACCCACATCGCTCAAACTTTTTATTAAGGGGTCAAAATTAACTCTAAATAAATCACACAATTGTGCTGGGGGAAAAAATCCCCAAATACTTAATGCCCTGTTTAGGCCACTGGAAGGAGCCCAGCTGAAAAGCTGTTACTGGGAACTATGCTGTCAGAGCCAAAGCTTCAGATTTAGACCAATTGACTCTGTATCCTGAGAATTTAGAAAAGGAATGAATAATTCTTGCCTTTGAGGCAAGGCACAGATCTAGTGGGGCCAGAGATGAGTAATAAAATATAATCTGCCTTAAGCAAAAGTTTATTCACCATACCTCCCGCCACCACCCCTGGAAAATCACCTTCCTTTCTTATCGTGGCTGTTAATGGTTCTAGGGCAAGACAGAACAATAATGGGAAAAGAGGGCCAGGTGCCCCTATCCAGAGTAAAATAATCTGAAATTAATCCATTTGTACTGCCGCTAAAGGGTGTCTATAAAGAAACTTAAACCATCTAATAAAAGTATTCCCAAACCTGTATATTTCCAAAATCGTTAAAAGATAAAACCATTTCAAGTGCCTTTTCGGTGTCAAGTGAGATGGCAGCGACCGGAGTCTGATCATTCGCCACTGACCACATAATATTGATGAAATGCCTAATATTCTCAGAAGAGCTGCGGCCCCAAATAAACCCCTACTGATTTATTTGTATTATAGATGTTATAACTTTATTTAATCGGTTAGCCAAAATTTTTTACTATATTTTGACATCTAACTGGATCAGGTGAAGTTGGACTGTAACTCTTATACTCACTTGGATCTTTGTCCTTTTTAATAATCAGACTGATCCGGGCTTGTGTCATGGTTGACCTGCAAAGCCCCACTGACAGTCCACTGCCAAGTAAAAATCTAGAACAAGACAAATTCACATAACATGCATACAAATATTTGCCATCATAAAAATGAAATAAATTATGTCTTTATTAAAAGACACTGACATAATTCAGTGGCGACTTGTAGTGTCAGTAGCCCTGGCTTATAATAACAAGGCAAGAAGGCCACAGATCTTTAGTAGTTCACCTTGTGAATCATAGGTAATACACTGGATGTGTTTGTGGGGTTGGAAGACTCTGCTGCAGACAGCCTCTTTACGCTCATAATTCCAATCCTTAATGGTACCACTATGGCTGCCCATAGCTACTAGTGGTTGTTTGGGGTGGCAGGCCAGAGGTTCTTCCAGGCATGTTCTTTCAGGAGAGTCTGTGGAAAATGTATTTGTGCATTCACGTGTATTACAGTTGCAGGGGTCATAGAGAGCACAACATTTCTGTAAATGGAAAAGCGGTTAGCACTGTTGCCTCACAGCAAGAAGGTCGTGGGTTCAAACCCTGGTTGCCCCGGTCTTTCTGTGTGGAGTTTGCATGTTCTCCCCGTGTCTGCGTGGGTTCTCTCCGGGTACTCCGGCTTCCTCCCACCATCCAAAAGACATGCAGGCTAGGTTAATTGGTGTCTCCAAAAAAATTGCCCTAGGTGTGGATGTGGATGTGGATGTGGAGGTGAGTGTGAGTGTATGTCTGTCTATGTGTGGCCCTGTGATGGACTGGCGACCTGTCCAGGGTGTCCCCCGCCTTTCGCCCAATGTTAGCTGGGATAGGCTCCAGCCCCCCGCGACCCTGTACACAGGATAAGCGGTTGATGATGGATGGATGGATGGACGGACTCTAGAGGTGCATACCAAATCACAACTCTATGCCATTTTATAGTGTAAGTAACGCAAGTAGGATGTTGAAAATGCAACAAAAGAAAGAGTACTATGTGTATCCAGATGATGTACCACATCAACCGAAAAATGTGTGGAATGAGCGTAGAATTTTGGACACTGGTCGAGTCTTGCCCTATGCAGCGAAATGGGCGGGGTCCTGGCCATGATGCTGTCCTGACAAAACAGTTGTAATTTATGGTGAATGTGGCAATCGAATCAAAAACTTCTGTGAAAAAAGAATGTTACGATTGTGAGTAGAATGCTTTACCATAAGCCCACGTTGTATCAATATGTTCATCATTTGAGATATACTGTACGTGTTGAACTGAGTTTGGCTAATGCGCTAAAGCTTGCTGCAACACGTTGTGTGCATTTTAAACATCACTTCCAGCAGGCAAAATAACAGCGACTGCTGTGTAGTAAAAAAATGTTAAGTGTTCCATTTGGAACTGTACTACCCATTTAAAATTCATACACTAAATGGATGAGTGCATGGTGTATAGTGAATCGTTTTAGACACATACTCATGACTAAATTTAACATCTAAATTAGCTCTGCTCTACAGATGGATCCATCTAATCTAAGATTTGCACTCATGTTAGCAGATTTAGTTTTTAATTGAGGACTTGTATCATTTGTATCTCAAATGTTTTGCAGAAGTATGTGTCACAAAAATAAATATATGTGCATATATAGATTTATTTATTTACCTGGGGGGAATTTTTCTATTGGAAATAGGGGTTTGTGGATGACAGAACTTATTAGATACCATTTTGTTATACCACATTTGCGATGATACATTTGAGATCTTTCTTTCAGTGTGCAGTATTCCTGATATCCCCGGCTGCTAGTGGAGGGAATATCTTGTTGTACAAATTCATGAGCTTGAGATTTTCATCATGGAATATGACATGCCCATTCATATCATCAGTAACTATAAAAAAGCAAAAGCATGTCAGAGTAAAATACAACAGCTGAAAATGCAAAAGATCAAACTTGGCAACCTTTCAACTGCATCATGATTTCACAATTAGCTAATAAATGCATTTATGGTGTCATACATCTATGAACAAGTGTGCCATACAGTATACTGTATACCTGTAAATCAGAGTCAGTACTGTGATTCCTTCCTTCTGGAGAAGGATGATTTTCATGGCTTTCCTTACTAGGGGTTGACCTGAGATAGACTTACTCTGCTTGACCCAAATAACTATATTCCCAGCTGAGGTGGCTGTAAAAGCCTGCACACCTTTACAGTGGATGATGGACTGGCTCAGAAAGCCTAACACCACTGAAGGTCTGAATAGGGGTGGATTTGTAAGAGGTCAAGGCCAGAGGCAGAGCAGAGTACAATCACAACAGAACATAAACATTCGATGAATGGTTGTTCTGCCAACCTTATCAGATATTTCAGGAGCTAAGTATTCCAGATGTCCCCTTTCCTGTAAAACATAATATATTAGACATCTAAGATTTTAAATAAAAAACAAAATTAAGATTCTTACAAATATAAATTATTCTTGCCCAGCTGTAGAAGAGAACCTGACTGTTACTGTTGCTAAGCAAATGTTTGCTGTCAGAGGGATTGAAATCGCTTTCATTTGCCCAGTCCCAAATGCACACTCTCTGATGCATATAAAATGTACATAGGTAATCAGTGGATTTGTGTCCAGCAGCAATATTCTGTGATTTTGCTTGATCTTTTTAATTAGATCAAATTTTATTAAGAACATTTAGAACAAGTTTCATGAAAGGATTACTGAGCTCTTCCTAGGACTCTTTGTGTGCTTGACAAGTTATGCTAGATGCCAGAAAATTTTAATACATGACTCCTAGACAGTGTATCTATGATAATATAAGATATCTAGAGTATACCTACAATGGAGTGACTATTTACACAACGTAGGTGTAAATAGAACCTGCCACACAGCGTGGCTATTTGCACTCAAATAGTCTGGTGGATACACAGAAATGTAATACAAACTGCACACTCAAGTGTTGCTGCAATGGTGTAAAGAAGGTGTGGATGTGCGTTTTTCATGAGTGACCCAGGTTTGATTCCCCCTATTGTCCCACTTTTTCCCATCATGTTTCCACTCTTAATATTTCCTTTAAAGCTTCTTATAATAATGAATACAAATTTATATAAAGGTTGAGTGATTTGGTCATGTTGACACTTGGAGGTTTAACCATGTTTTTACTATAGTAATAATGTAGTAGCCATGTTTTTGGCGGAAGCCATAGATTTAATGAAATGAACCATGGTGTTACAACAATAATATGGTGTTATATAGTAACCATGTTTAATTTTGTGGTTACTATGATTTTACCACAAAATACCATAGAGATACTATGGTTACTGTAAAACCATGGTACATTTTTGTAAGGTTGGGGTTAAGGGTTGCAGTGTTGCCACTATATATACGTTAGTATTTTATTAGGAGTGAAAATATTCTACACCCCTGGACACAGGTGTGTAGAGAAACTATGTTTTGTCCAGAATATCCTTTTTTATTTTCTTTAAAAACATGAACTAAAAAGGAACTATTGTTTTATTTTGTCAACTGACATTAAACAAGACGAATAAATTATGTAAAAATATATTGTCTATGTTCAGATCATTGTAGGCCTATCCAATGAATTCACTATTGTTAACAAATGGAACCTTATTGTAAAGTTTATTTTAGATTTAGGCCTCCTGTTCTGAATTATTATCAATGGATTAGATTTGGTCCTGTTCTCCTTGGGAATAGCAAAGACGTGGGTGTGTAAACTTGTGAGTCAGCAGTATTCTCTTGAAGAATGAACACTTTTGGTCTTTCCATTCTTCCTTTTTTCGGCCTGCCCTGTACTCTTTTTATTACCATCCCGTAATTCTCTCTTCATATAATTATCCCTTGTGCTTTCCAGTTCCCCTGCATCTTAAGTTTCTTCCTATGTCCTATCAGATGGGGTTCCAGTCCAGTTCGCAGATGATGTTTCTCTTTGCGACCCAAAGACTTGTCAGGGGAAGAGTGAAAATATCTGCTGCTGCTGCTGGAGAACTTGCCTGGACCAATAACCACAAGTAGAGTCAAGATGTCAAAAATGAAAAGTCAGAATCTCTAATTAGCTCACAAATTTTTGCTAAATAATTATCTATGACAAAGGTGTGTTTATACCAATTAAAAAGTTGTAATTGAGTTATATGTCAACAGACGTGCATTGATACTTGAGGATTTAGCAAATATGAACGTCTAAATAGGCTAAAGGAACATGTTGTCCACTCTAATTACACACACATCCTGTTGCTAAGATACAGTCACGTGTGAGGGCAACTCCCGATAAACGACAACCAACCAGAGCATAATACTAGCAAAAAAAGTGCTCGAGGAGACTATTTTTTTTTGTTGTTGTTGAAAGATATAATCCTTAAATTTATATCTTTAAGTTTATCTATCAAAATGGAAAATAATTTTCATTTTTTTTCTCAAGACAATTAGAAAATAATAGAATAATAAATAATTTCATATATCAAAGAGAAAATGCAACAAATCAGGACAGG